>NC_039480.1:17551395-17769228 GCF_003590095.1 Trichoplusia ni | reverse complement strand
AGTCTGCGTAAAATTGACGCATGCATTCTTGAAATATTGCTCTCTCTTTCTAAATAGCGCGAATCCGTCGCTGTGCGTTTAGGACATCTCAGTCGCCGCTTGGAGCTCCCGTGAGGCGTGCTTGTCAATGCGGTAAGTGTCACTGATTTTGAACTATAACGACCGCGTGAGTCAAAATGACGCATGATTATCTTTTACGTGACTTTTAAGATTTAACTCATACGATAATTATATTGTTATTTCATGTTCTACTTACGTGATAACTTATTATATATATATTTTCTTGTTATAGATATCGTGACTAATATATAATAAAATGGGTAGTTCTTTAGACGATGAGCATATCCTCTCTGCTCTTCTGCAAAGCGATGACGAGCTTGTTGGTGAGGATTCTGACAGTGAAATATCAGATCACGTAAGTGAAGATGACGTCCAGAGCGATACAGAAGAAGCGTTTATAGATGAGGTACATGAAGTGCAGCCAACGTCAAGCGGTAGTGAAATATTAGGACGAACAAATGTTATTGAACAACCAGGTTCTTCATTGGCTTCTAACAAAATCTTGACCTTGCCACAGAGGACTATTAGAGGTAAGAATAAACATTGTTGGTCAACTTCAAAGTCCACGAGGCGTAGCCGAGTCTCTGCACTGAACATTGTCAGATCTCAAAGAGGTCCGACGCGTATGTGCCGCAATATATATGACCCACTTTTATGCTTCAAACTATTTTTTACTGATGAGATAATTTCGGAAATTGTAAAATGGACAAATGCTGAGATATCATTGAAACGTCGGGAATCTATGACAGGTGCTACATTTCGTGACACGAATGAAGATGAAATCTATGCTTTCTTTGGTATTCTGGTAATGACAGCAGTGAGAAAAGATAACCACATGTCCACAGATGACCTCTTTGATCGATCTTTGTCAATGGTGTACGTCTCTGTAATGAGTCGTGATCGTTTTGATTTTTTGATACGATGTCTTAGAATGGATGACAAAAGTATACGGCCCACACTTCGAGAAAACGATGTATTTACTCCTGTTAGAAAAATATGGGATCTCTTTATCCATCAGTGCATACAAAATTACACTCCAGGGGCTCATTTGACCATAGATGAACAGTTACTTGGTTTTAGAGGACGGTGTCCGTTTAGGATGTATATCCCAAACAAGCCAAGTAAGTATGGAATAAAAATCCTCATGATGTGTGACAGTGGTACAAAGTATATGATAAATGGAATGCCTTATTTGGGAAGAGGAACACAGACCAACGGAGTACCACTCGGTGAATACTACGTGAAGGAGTTATCAAAGCCTGTGCACGGTAGTTGTCGTAATATTACGTGTGACAATTGGTTCACCTCAATCCCTTTGGCAAAAAACTTACTACAAGAACCGTATAAGTTAACCATTGTGGGAACCGTGCGATCAAACAAACGCGAGATACCGGAAGTACTGAAAAACAGTCGCTCCAGGCCAGTGGAACATCGATGTTTTGTTTTGACGGACCCCTTACTCTCGTCTCATATAAACCGAAGCCAGCTAAGATGGTATACTTATTATCATCTTGTGATGAGGATGCTTCTATCAACGAAAGTACCGGTAAACCGCAAATGGTTATGTATTATAATCAAACTAAAGGCGGAGTGGACACGCTAGACCAAATGTGTTCTGTGATGACCTGCAGTAGGAAGACGAATAGGTGGCCTATGGCATTATTGTACGGAATGATAAACATTGCCTGCATAAATTCTTTTATTATATACAGCCATAATGTCAGTAGCAAGGGAGAAAAGGTTCAAAGTCGCAAAAAATTTATGAGAAACCTTTACATGAGCCTGACGTCATCGTTTATGCGTAAGCGTTTAGAAGCTCCTACTTTGAAGAGATATTTGCGCGATAATATCTCTAATATTTTGCCAAATGAAGTGCCTGGTACATCAGATGACAGTACTGAAGAGCCAGTAACGAAAAAACGTACTTACTGTACTTACTGCCCCTCTAAAATAAGGCGAAAGGCAAATGCATCGTGCAAAAAATGCAAAAAAGTTATTTGTCGAGAGCATAATATTGATATGTGCCAAAGTTGTTTCTGACTGACTAATAAGTATAATTTGTTTCTATTATGTATAAGTTAAGCTAATTACTTATTTTATAATACAACATGACTGTTTTTAAAGTACAAAATAAGTTTATTTTTGTAAAAGAGAGAATGTTTAAAAGTTTTGTTACTTTATAGAAGAAATTTTGAGTTTTTGTTTTTTTTTAATAAATAAATAAACATAAATAAATAGTTTGTTGAATTTATTATTAGTATGTAAGTGTAAATATAATAAAACTTAATATCTATTCAAATTAATAAATAAACCTCGATATACAGACCGATAAAACACATGCGTCAATTTTACGCATGATTATCTTTAACGTACGTCACAATATGATTATCTTTCTAGGGTTAAGAAAGTTCGCGAAAATATAATTATCTTTCCGAACTAAATTTTGACTCTACGCACAATATGTATGGACTTAGCTATTTCAGAAACGAACGGAATCAACATTCAGATTTTATGAGACACTTAGGACGATAACCCTCGCCATATTTGCCTAACCAAATTGATGATGCCCAAAAATATAACATTTTTGGACATCATTCAATCAAATCGAGTTAATCCACTACAAAGCTTCCAAGTACCGTTTGACTGTTTATCTTAATTTCATATCAAACTAAACGCTTTATCTAATTTTGATTATAATCTAGGTTTATTTGTAACTTTATCTAAGCTACATACAATAGATGCATCAATTCGCCCACACTGTCGGATTTCTAAATCGATACTACACTTGTGATTTATTATTTATTAAACTTACTGAATTCGTAATGTATGTAATAGTTGACATGAGCATTGATTTAGTTCGCGTTTGAAGTGATTAGACATCACTCCTATATGGAAGTCATGATTTATAATGATGTCTTAGTCCTACTAAAGTTATTGCCGATAAACGTCAATTAAAAATACGTAGAACATGAAATACTAGCGACAGAATTTAAATAAAGGATAAGAAATCGAGAGACGAATCTGATACAGGGATTTTTCTTAAGAAGGGCCTCATATAATGTAAATAAATTTATTTTAGAGTTTCGATAGTTCGACGTCAATGGATAACATTTTATATTTACTTCGTATCATAACCATCAACATACAACATTTAGCTCATATTCGAAGCTCGGTATACTTTTATACCTAAACACTTGAATGACCATATAAGGGGCCTTCAAGTCACGTACATGATCCAAAACGTTTCACCATAACACGTCTGTTAGCAATGACTCATGAACTGTTTACATATTTAGTCACACACGCTCACTCAAACTTAAACTATAATTTCAAAGAATTTAAAGTTAATAAGGTCGATATTCCTGTTATAGACGGAGTTATGTGGGCGATAGATAAGGATTACCGTCGTCACACAACTAATACACAGTAATTATATTGTCTTAAAACATTGACGGCCGATAGCTTCTAGTCTCGATCGCTGCTCGAGAATTTATGACAAATTTAAATAGGAAAATAACGATTAAGTTCAACTATTATTTAGTTTAATGGTAAACTTAAACCTTCCAATGAAATACGTGTTTACTTAGTGTTTTCCTGTTGCCATAAACGAAATTAACTACGCGCTAATAAAGAGAGTTGGTATTTCTCTTGAATTAATTTTTGGCTAAAGAATCTACACATATGTTTCGAAGCAATTATCTTAATACATTATACCCACTTTAAATGGTGATTAGGCTAACCAATTATAACTTTAACATCTCAATACGCCATTCATTATTCCATTAAAGGATCCCACTGAATCTTTAATATTTATAATTACTCTGCATTCTGACACACAGACTGCAATAAGTATAATTATGAGGCTATACCTTATGCCGTAATGACCGCCTCATTAGGTATAATGATAGCAAGTGCTACGGATCTGGATGTTCAGTTCGATTCACAAAGCGGGCAAGTGTAATTAGAGTGTTGATAAGTCTTACTTCACTCGTGTTTACACTTCTTGTTAGGGACTGTTATGGAGAAAGCAATGTTATCTGAATTTGACTATATAAGTAAAAGAAATATCAAGCGTTGCGTTTTTGTTCAGTTTCGATTAGGGTAGATTGCTGATGAGCATGTTTTCTTCCTAGCCCGTTTTCGATGGCATCCTGTCTTACCGAATTCAGACCGCGATATTGTTGTATTGGGCCACTGCTTGTCTTATTTCTTTATCTGTCAGGAAAAAGGAAAAGTACAAAATTTATTTGTTAATGTAGCATTCTAATACAAGAGACATTAGGGTACTGGTTAGTAGGGCAGTAATTAAAAGGCGGCCTCGCGCGGCCTTGCCCACCGTTTGAACAGATGCGCAGGCGCGGCTATCGCTCGCCTGTGACTCAGGATTGGAAACTATAAGATAACGCTATTGGATCAATACCCATTTATTTTACTTATGTTTAATCATTCTGTTTAATTAGAATCTATTTACTTATCATTTATTTTAATCCGAATACTTTATCACCAATCAAATAGAAGCAAGGTGGATAGTTAGAAATGTAGAGGCAACCACAATTCGTTTTATTTCAAGATGGTTTTAAATATGACGTTGATTTTAGCTCTTGCTTTGCATTCGAGTATCTCGATATTAATTAGTGAGCATCCATCAATTTGCGTGTGTCGTCTTCTATTAAAGGCGGTTCGGTTCGGCCTTGATGCTGCTTATTAACTTCGTTACTGCGGTATTTGAAGGTCATGATAATTCTTCGAACAATGCTCATTATGATTTATGAATTACATGTGTTATGGAATTGTAATTGTTGAAATATTCAAAGCAACCGCTGGGACACGACACGACTAAATGTCTCAGTAATAGATGTTAATACTCGGCTCGATCGAGGCGGTATTGTTCTAGTGGTCTAGAAATGTTTTGTCTCATACAATATGCGTTTTGTTATCCTTGGCTAAGGTAGGAGATAAGATTTAAATTGCAGTTGTAACTATTATTTGCTGTCTGATGTTTGCCAATATTGGTTCATTGGAATCCTAAATACAAAAGAATTTCGCGAACGTGTTCAGAAACTGGTCCATAAAATATCTTAGCGGCCATTTTTGTTGTATGCCGAATGTCGATGTGGTGAGTCATACGAGCGTTACGTTGTAACTCACCTTCCCATTGTGAGCAAGCACTGATTGTGTACCTAATGATGACACATCGCTTGTAACGACCGTTTTCGACAAATTTATAAGAAACGGGGGTCAACTTGACAGATGTTGGGTTTTTTTTGGGCTTGGTACAAGCTAAGTAGTAGGTTGAATCGGGTCAAGCTTTAGGCTCATTCCACAGATTTATGAGTTTCTTAAAACATTACCTCGTTACAAATAATCCTTTTCTTTCGAAAAGTAACTGTATATTTGACTAGTCTACAAATCATGTGTGCCACTGTAAATCTACCAAATATTCGCCGTTCACGCTTGTCCAACTGCCATTTTGTCACTTAGATCTTGTTAAATGTCATTCAAGTGCACATTTTAAGCGTTCAGCGCATTATCGAAGTATTTATTAGCGCACCCCATGTATGGCGTGGCCGTACTCGCCCAAATAAGGCAGCTGTCTCGTGGAAACTGTGTCGAAGCAGTTTTTGTGGACTTTTGAAACGAGAGGTTGCGACACAGCCTTACAATTAGATACGCAGCTGACTGGCTATTTTCAGAAATTAAGGGTTGTCTAAACTACAAGTCATATTTCCAGAACGTACTGAAATACATCTGTTTAATCACTGGTTCCTCAATATAAAATTTACCACCTAAACTAACTAATATTTGAGTATTTATCCTGTATTTTAAATATGATTTCAGCAAATCAATTTTAAAACCGGTTCGGATTTAGCACAAATATAATTTGAGGAAAACCATGGTCAGGCTCATTGTTTTCGTGTTGTATAAATACATTGTGAACAGGTACTACAACCGTTATCTCAACAGTTTCCTGTTGTTCAGTTCTCGTCCTTTATCACCTACCTAATATATTTTAAATGGTTTGCCTATGGAGCGTTTGTTTATGTTTAAATGACGTTTTGAGTGCTCTAATGCCTTCAAGTATGGGTAACTGTCATTGGGAATTTTGATGACATGGATGTAGATAGTTGATTATTAGATAAAAGTGTAATTGGACAATGTTGAGTATCACCAGGGTTGTGTGGTAAAGCTATTTTATGCGAACCAAGCGTATCACTGCATGTACGGTGTTCCTAACCTTACTTCTTCTTTTCGTATGTCTTTAGAGTTGTAAGTCGCCCGTAGGTAGGCCTTAGGCGTGACTGAACACACCTTGAAAAATGCGCAGGTGTTCTGTTTCCTCTGGATGTTTCTTTTACCCTTTTTTAGGAAGTGATTATTACTTAGTAAATTTGCTCATAAATTTCAGAAGACATCGTGCGTGTCGGGATTCGAACCTATCTATTATGACTACCTTATACGTTTACGTAAAAAGGCTGTTAAAACTCCTCTAAGACTAAGCACAACATTTTGTATTCTCTGAGGTCACTTGAAGAGTACGCAGATACTTACCTAGAACATTTGCACCTTCATTACTCACGGACTTCGCGATTATCAATACATGACCAGCTCTCCCAGGTCATGTGTTACACAAGCACAAGTCGCTACTGCGCATGAGCAGACGCGGGTCACATCGTAAATTGATTGATATAATTGCATTTATCATAGCGATAAGTTATCTAAACGACACTTTGAAGTCGCCGATATAACTTGTTGATGTAAGGTTGGCCAAACCTAGATTTATCGAAAGATTAAATAAAATATCAGATTTATTTGAATTTGCACAGAGTTTTGCAGGTGCAGTTATATTTCTACGTCTGTAGAATTTGCTACCTGATACACTTTAAATGTTATAGGTCGAAATTTTGCTATTTGCCATGTTGTAGACCAGGCATTTAGTTCTGATTATCATGTACTATTAATTTTACTTACAATAGTGTTTATTTCGATTAATAGATTTCAGTTGTATATTGACTACTCACTTAATAAATGATTTATTGTTATAAGTAGAGTGTTTTTATTTGAATAAAAATAACTACTCCGACCTTATTTACATCATATGATCTTATGATATCCATAAAATAGAAACCCTAACGTACCCTGGTGTTCAATCCAATCCTAACATATTAATTTCTAATTAATTTACGACCACGCCAATTAGTATCAAGTTATAATTCTGTTACTAATTACTTGTTTGCTCTGAGATATAGCCGGGTGCTATCTACTTGACCTAAATAACTTAGTGTTAAAATAGTGCTCAAGTCATTTACACATGCAGTAGGCAGGCCCGGTTCTATTGAATTCGATTTAGATAGAATGTTATGTTGACAGACATTTCAACTGTCCCTACATTACCTATAGTATAATCATGCGCGCAAAGGACGATTTTAATTGCTTATATTTTATGCTTGTCGACAGGTTAAATACAGGGCTGAAAATTACCTGACGTCGTGTATTACCTTTTTTCCTCAAGTGTAAATTCTCAATGTTAACAATTTGTTAAACGATTGTAACACGAATACATTGTAGTAAACTTTTTACTAGCGCTACGTCATTTTAAATTCTTGGCATATTTTCTAACACTCGCAAAACATTAGCCAGCCTATTCGCTTAGGGAAATGAAATACACTCTCCATTCTTAGCATAAGTATGACATATTCTCGTACAAGAAATGCAATATTCATATGCCATAACATTCCAGGTAGAATAAGATACAAAATGCTGCACTTAACAAAAGCCAATTCTCTTATAAGAAACAAGACAATAGTTTATGCGTGTCAGCGGCGCGGGCGCAGGCAGCCGCGCGGATGTTCGCGATTGTTGCGCATGCGCGTGATTCACTCGAGCACCTCTTGTTCTTGCCGCCGTCGCTGCGGATACGGATACTCTCGTTTTCTTCCATGTTTTTCCTTGTGAACGTGTTATGATATTGTGAGCCTCTTAGTATTGAAGTATCATGTTGATGTGGGAAAGAGGTAGTGTGTCAGTTGTATAATTGTTTCGAACAAGAAACTATTTTATAAATGTTGGATCCATTCAAACGAGGCAAATTTATGGGAATAGATCATGCTATCGTCAATTATTTTGTTTTTCAACTGCTCATGCTGGTACTGCTGTTTCTGTATTGACAGAAAATTTAGAATAGACTTCTCATCAATAATTTCAATTTAACAGTGCCGAAGGGTTATAATTAAAAGGCAATCAACGTTATATAAATCTTTGATGACTGACAACCAAGTGTACGTTTTCTACTGGATTCAAACTATCCAGCCAGGCGCATATCGCACATTCTTCACGTTAAATTAAGTTTACGATCGCCGCTATATCCATGTCGAATTACATTTTCATCATAATGATTAGAAGAACCGTTGATTGCATGTGACAGTTTTCTACTAAGCCTGGCATTTTGAGTGTTGATCACTACATAATCTTACATTTAATTGATAAAAAAGGTTGTCCGAAAACGAACTGTTGCCCGCGGGCCGACCCGCTTCAAATGATCCCAAAGGCACATAAAGACGTGATAAAAACTATACGTTAATACCGGTTATGAAATATCTGTGTCCAGAATTTCGTCTAAATCTGTGATTTTCGCATGAAAGATCTCGCGAAAACTTTCGCGTTTATAATATTAGTATTTTTATGGCAGGCTTTACACCATACACTGTCGCCAATTACAAGTTAATCAGCTCTACATGTACATATATACAGTTTTGTGATGTGCAAAGTCCGATACTCAGTCAAAAGTAAGTCTGCCCCCTGGCTAACTGGATCGAAAAGGAAAAAAACTAAAACCAAACAGTTACCTCACCGGTTCCTATGAGGTTGTATCAACGTCCTTGCACCCCGCTCTAAAACTTTTCTTTCTTCTGCAGACATACTCCGGTCTCTTCTGCGTGGTGGTCAACCCTTACAAGAAGCTGCCCATCTACACGGAGAAGATCATGGAGAGGTATAAGGGCATCAAGAGGCACGAGGTACCGCCGCATGTGTTCGCCATCACAGACACAGCGTACCGCTCCATGTTACAAGGTTTGTGTGTTAGAATTATATTCTACTTTACGATGTTAGGACATAGGGCACTGGAGTCATGAAATACACATGCAGACATAAGGGAAGAAATGTTAAAGCCTGGTCGGGAAGCTTAAATTAGATAGTAGAAATAACAGCTTTTAGCAATAATAGTCTAAAAGCTTAAACGGTCCAAGAGGCTAGATAAATCGAAAGTGATTGCCGTTCCATCGAGGTTTTAGGAAAGGTAACTACTTTGATTCTTCTTTTTAATAACGATATTTTCAGAATAAATATCAGATCTTGTCCAGCTTATCCCATTTTCGTTTGAACCATTTCTCGTGGTAAAGAGACAGGTTCGTAAATGCGATTACGCAATAAATAGTAGCCAAGTTAAGACCAGGTGTTTAAACAAGCAACTTTAAGTTGTTAAACAAATTGTTTGTAATCGTACTCATAAACAACATCGTTTTAACAGCTTTTACACAATTATTACACTAAAATATTACCTGTAAATAATGTCGAGGCGACACAAGAAAGCGAGCAAGACGAACTGTCAACTTACATTTGTAATTTATTTAACCAATATTCACTAAAAACGTTCTAACCTTTTAAAGACAAAAAAAAACCTAGAATTTTCGACAGGTTATTTACAGTTTATCCATAATGGAGAACAAATACAGGTTCTCGCAATAAATAACAGTCGCCTTGTACGAAATAAAGTGGTGCGCGACAGTTGGGCCATAAGTCATTCGGTATCGCCGCCATTACGGAACAATTAGACGAACGGCCCTTATCTATGAACTTTAGAGACGTGACACGTATCGATATACTGTGACGTTCATGTATTTGAATACATTGCTGTAACAAACTTTTGTTTTGAGGGCGTGCCTATAAATGCATTGTTGTGTATAAATAATACGTAATTAAGTATAGTCATATGATGGGAAATTAATTAAGGGCGATAACCTCCAAGATAAAATATTGTTCCTACTTGAGACACTCCTACAAACCATTTCTAACGTAATGAAAGTGTCTGTCAGTAGTAAATAATGAAAATGTAATAGCTGATTGGATAATAATGGCACAATAAATACAATATCGTGTTGAGAAAATTAATCATTTAGATCATTGCAATACCTGAGCTAGCTTAATAAGGGAAAAGCTTGTTACTCGTACTGTAGTACTTGCTGCTCTCAGTTGAAACATAACTCATTCGATATCGCCATTATTAAACAATTAGAACGAGCTAGTAAATTATCTTTGTGTTATAGTGACGTGCCTGAGTATACGTACTACTATCGATATATCGAGTTATTGTGAAGACTACTTCAATGAGCTTCGACGAAAGATAATTTTGTTAAATGCGAGATACCCAGTATTTCTAAGCACTGGTTTATAAAGGAAACCAGTGAATCAATATAGTGAGGTTTTAGAAACTGATTTTCTTTTTGAGGTAATCGACCTTCGTTCAATTACGATTCGAACTAAATTAAATAAAACCTTTATGGTTACCAGTCTTCTAGTCTTTTGCATTATAGTAGGAAGTCTCCATGTTAGCCCATCACTAGTAAGGCCGCACTAATGATCAGCGGTGTGCAGGTAAGTACAGGGAACGCCCACGTCAAAGCGCACCGTTTCGAAACTAAGACTACATACAACAGGTACTATTCGACACATGGAAATGAATGGAGCTGCTACAGAATAAACTAGCATACTTAAAATAGTAGATGTCGATAATGCTTTTTTGTTTTCTCAAATCGAAATTTCCAGACATCTTTACTCGATTTTCGCTCTCATAAAGCAAAGCAACATTGTTAGTTTTGTCAAACCAACGAGTTGCCTTTTAATACCTTATCGAAAATACATTTTGAATAGTCCTTGTAAGTACTTTCTAATCTTCAAACATTCTCGGGTGGATTATGTACGGAGAATGGAACTCGTATCAGAGTCTAGGAATATCAACAATATTTGAATAGTAATAATATTCATGCATTATGATATTATGACATTCCTCTACGTAACGAAACCAGCTGCTCCTTATCGACGCCGTAAGTTGTGAGAGTTATTATCTTCACGCTATTTAACCGCGAGACGTATTCGTACCGATATTAAACCGTTACAATATGTAATTTAATTAGTTTCCTTTGTATTTTTATACCATGCCATCTATTGTATTTTGATCTGTATGCAGTGAAGAACAATATTGCTTTGTAAACTCCTAATGCATTCAGGTATTCTAGGAGGTGTTAAACATTTTATAAAGTTATGTTATAGGTACGTAATAGTCAAAAGTGAAAGATCGTCAATTGAAGAAGAGAGGCTCTAAGCAGTGTTATAAGCAGTCTCGGTTCCATGATTAAATATTCCTTTGAGAGCTGGCGAAAAGCTACCAGGGTACAAAACTTTAATATTGATGTAAGCTCACTGCCCCCTACGTTACTTTTAGAAACACATCCCCTTGTGCATCCGCAGGGTTTTAATGAAAAGAAAAATGTATTCATTATAATTCGCGTTCCACATGCATTCTGCGACTTTTATGTTGTCTAGATTAAAACTGTCTGAAAAATGTGTAAGTTTCAGTCAGGTTTTTTTCGACTTTCGCGAAATAATTACGAGTGTTCGTGTTTTGTATATTTTTACTTGTCTGGTAGTATAACTATATTTATAATAAGAGATCGCTATTTGGTAGGCGGTTCAACATAATTTGAACTGGAAAATAAATAAGATTAGTCGCGCAGTATATTATCGAATTGATAGGTCCATTGCTTGCTACACAATAATATGTCCAGAGTCCAGAATATAATCAAGTAAAGATACCTAAGTCTTATTCTCCATCAAGTACACATATGTATATTCTCTATGCATTAACGCAATTGTATGGTAACGGTTCCAGTTTCTTATCCGAAGGTACTTTCAGTTTCATAATAGTAAACATGGCAGACGTGAATGTTATTATAATACACAGCCATTGAATATGTATCTTCACATACTTTCTCGACGCTATTATTGTGTATCGACACCATCTGACAGATGTCTCAACATAATAACAACTTGTTATTAACAAGCTGACTGACATTGATACAGCTAACTACCACCGAAAGTATTACTGCTGTAGTTTTGAGAGCGGGACTTAAAGCGAGGCCTCTAAACAATATGTGGCACTATTTCGTTTTTAGAATTGAAGGTTCTCATTCCTTACATACCAAACTGATAGTCAACTACCGCTTACTAATTTACAGTGCTTCCCAAATATCTAATGCTGAAATGAAAAAAAAAACCGCTTTTCTTCGCACATATGGTATTTCCTTTATACTAAGAACTTATTATTCGGCATCCAAACCTCGGACTGAAATAAGAAAGGCGAAGGAGACCTATTTTCTGTAGTGGACCGCAAAGATCAAGTTGATTGATTGGAGATTGCTACATAGAATCTCAATAAATCACGTGTAATAATTAACAAATCGTGTGACTAATAGTCGTTTAATTCTCGTTCCAGACCGCGAGGACCAGTCGATCCTGTGCACGGGAGAGTCCGGCGCCGGTAAGACAGAGAACACGAAGAAGGTGATCCAGTACCTCGCGTACGTGGCCGCCTCCAAACCTAAAGGATCCGGCGCGGTAAGACCATACAGCTTGTATTTATTGGCTTTTAAATGTGTTTAGGTTAGTCAGGTGTAGTTGATGATAAGACCGAGGAGACTGTAGGGAAAGTATTTGTGTTATTTAAAAAAAGCCTTATGGCAAGAACGATATAAGTTAATGATATGTGATTGTTAGATATTTTGTTAGGGAATTTTGGTTTTGAAGTAAGATAAAGATGTAAGTAAAATACAGAAATAAGGATCATTATTTAATCCGAAAGTTTTCTTATTACAGTGGATTTTTGACTCCTCCTAAATAGGAGTATCAACATTTTCAGACATTACAAGTACAAGTGTCGAACCTCAATAATTGTTTACCGTATCTATTTAAAGTCTTAGAAAGCAGGAAACATAGTAAAGCACTGATTCTGAAGTCACTTTCCTCGTTACAAGTGAAATAACAATGTTTATACAGCTAATGTGGTAACCATGGTTTATGTAATTACAGGCCACTGTCCCATACTCGAGCCCCCACATAATAGTTGTGTAATTGTCTTACTTGCGATTACTGGATATTACAGACCTATTAACTAGGCATTCGAAGCGATATCGATGTGTTTTTGTTTGCATCGATCGCACCTCTAATTGCAGCTTTTGAGTAGGTTTTTACCCTCTTTGTAACATTAACGATACATTTGCTGATAATACATGTAGTTTATTAGGTTCAATAATTACTAGTTGTGTGCAATAAGTCTAGTGTTAAAGTAGTTTTTCTTTACAAAGCGTTCGTATGTCTATTGGTTCGACTATCGACATCGGGTAAGAAATGGAAATTAATTACCCTTATCAGGTTTACCTGTTTTCCGTTTAACAGTTATACGGCTACGATATAAAAACAATGTACTTTCTCCCGCGTATCGCTAGTCTAGTCACCTGTACCTACTGCAGAAAATGTTACCTAGAAAACATATTCGTCTAGAATCTAGGTCGCTACAAGTTTTGCTAAATTGTAAGATTCTAGAATTGCTGTATCTGTGGATATGTGTGGACTTTATGCTCTTGAAAAATGTAGTAAACTACGTAACAGCAAAATAAACAATCCTGACTATTATAGTGCAATTGCATTTTTAGCTAATTGCAAATCTTTTGCTTACTCTGCTCATGCATATTGGTATCAATTAATGTAATTTTTAGTGTTAACAGGATTTTTTATACTAGCTAGCATTTATGTCTAAGTACTCATAACTTCACGTACGAAGTATCTCTAAAGTTTCGCAGCAATGCTCTTCAGACTTGATGTAAATTATGCATAAGTTGTGTGGTTTACTGTACGCTAATGTTGCTGACTGCAACTTACACGCATGACGATGGAGGAGGCATCTGTATTATGTACAGCACACTGTTGTACTATTTCTGTTATTACCTTGCCAGAAAATAAATAAAACTACCAAGCCAAAATATATTTATGAAACTGACTGAATTTGTGGCCTTCTGAATTTTGTTTTCTGGCAACACTCACATGAAATTCTTGTACCTCTGAAACACACTGATGTATATTTTTTATTTTCCTCTTCTCCACCGTGAACCTGGCAATCGATTCGACTACTACAGGGACCTTCACCACAATTGATTATAGTAAGTCTATGAAGAATGTTGCCACAACCAATTATAAAACGGACGGGCGTTATGGAATTATTTAGCTGGTAGACTGTTCTCGGAAAATATGTAAATAATTTTAAACTAATAAATTGATGAAGCAATTGTAAGAAATATAAAATTAACAAAAGTCACATTTCATGTTTGTAATAAAACATTTAGAATCGAAGTAATACGAGAACGGTTTACATCAATGCTAAAGAAGTGCTTTACCGATATTATACGGACGAGGATAAAGACATAAGCATAATACAAAATGAAATCAAAACGACTTATTAATATCGTAGCACATATTACAAAGCGTTAAGTCGTAGATCCGTTTTGGTTATGCTTATGTCTCAGGGAAAAATAATCGCTTGGAGCATGCTTGCATGGTTACCCTACTAGAAATAAGTTTCCTATTCTCCTTAATTTTTATATATTGGTATGTGGTCTTATCGGAAATGGAAAGCAAAACCTATTTGTGACTCAGGAAGCTATTATGCCATAAAATAATATTTATTTAATAATTTATGTACACACACAATATTTAAAAGTATTACTATTATTATTCAATGTATGTATGTATAAATAGGAAAAGTTGCGTTTTTTGTATTGTTAGTTTGTATACTTGAAGATATGTCTTACTATAAGTGTCAAATATTCTCAACAGTAGTTAAATAAAAACAAATAAACAAGAACCGTTGAAAGACATTGTTAGATGGTATATTCTTCATCTCACATCCAACTTTCAATACATGGATTCATTTCAATAAACACCGAACGAGCTCCATTATTATCTTTTAATTAATCCTTTGTGCTCTCTGTTCACTAGCCATATAAATAGACATTTAGAATACCTCATTAGTTAAAATAACCTTTCCGTACTGACTTGTGTGTAGCTTTGCATGCGTCATCCGCCAACCGAATTGTGTGGTCATGATTTTATCATTAACTGGCACAACAATGCTCAATTTTCATATAGTTGCTCGTAAATATACCTCTTTATTACCTGTCAGCAATATATTAGGTTTAAACCTACAAAATCTTTCTTTCATTGTTCTGTTATACGAAGGAACGTGTTTTGCAACATGTTGCACGAAATGACATGTATGGTAAAGACATGTATGGTAAGTTGCAGCTACGTGTTCTGCCTCAAGCTTTGTAACATTACTTGCAACGTATCTCAAACTATAAATCTAAAAAATAAAGAGGTATTTTTACAATTATTGTATTAACGCTTTTAACATTTTTCTTCCTCTAAACTAACCCTGTATCATTAACATTTAACGTTTCATTTCACGCTGCTACTTCCTACGTAGACAAACGGACCTACATTCGAGGTAATGGAAAGCTAATACCATAATATATGTGTGGCTCTACATTAAATGTCTCATTCACAAACTTAAAGTTACTATTACTTGGTTATTTTTTTGGATTTTGAATTAATTAACATTTTTACTTTGACCTGTTTTTTTTCTAAATTATTCTCAATAACCTTTGTATTTGATACCAATTTACTTAAGTTTGAGATAAGAGTGCTTGGTTATAACAAAATAAGCTTTTTCAGAATAAACCGTACAAAACTTTTAAAATCACTGATTTTATTACCAAAAATCATTAATCTGCATGGGTTTTTAAATGACTGTATTCTACGCGATATTAATACGTTTCCTTTTATAGGGCGAGTTGGAACAGCAGTTGCTACAAGCTAACCCCATTTTAGAAGCCTTCGGCAACGCCAAGACTGTTAAGAACGACAATTCCTCTAGATTCGTAAGTATAAGAATATCTAAGTCACATCAAAATGTATATAGAACTTTCTCGCAATTTCAATCACTTCAATGCCGTTATAATTTCAGGGTAAATTTATAAGAATAAACTTCGACGCGTCCGGTTTCATAGCTGGCGCGAACATCGAAACGTACTTACTCGAGAAATCGAGGGCGATCAGACAAGCGAAAGACGAGAGAACATTCCACATATTCTACCAGTTGCTTGCTGGTGCGACTTCACAGCAGAGGGCTGAGTACATTCTAGAAGATCCCAAGAGCTACCCATTCCTGTCGAACGCAGCGTTACCCGTCCCCGGTATCGACGATGCTGCAGAGTTCCAAGCCACCATCAAGTCCATGAACATCATGGGAATGAACAACGAAGACTTCAACTCGATATTCAGAATAGTGTCCGCCGTTCTTTTGTTTGGCTCGATGCAATTCAAACAGGAGAGGAACTCCGATCAGGCCACTTTGCCTGACAACACAGTCGCACAGAAAATCGCACATTTACTCGGTAAGTTATTGACATAATCTTATTTAAGCTTTATAAAATGAGAATGCTTTTGACGTTTTTCTTGTTCTCCAGGTCTCTCAGTAACAGAAATGACGAAGGCATTCCTTAAGCCCAGAATCAAAGTTGGTCGTGACTTTGTGACGAAAGCACAAACCAAGGAACAAGTAGAATTCTCAGTGGAAGCCATCGGCAAGGCTTGCTACGAGCGCTTGTTCAGATGGCTCGTCAATAGGATCAACAGATCTTTAGACAGGACCAAGAGACAAGGAGCATCGTTTATAGGCATTCTTGATATGGCTGGTTTTGAAATCTTTGAGCTAAACTCCTTTGAACAACTGTGCATCAACTACACTAACGAGAAACTTCAGCAACTCTTCAACCACACTATGTTCATTTTGGAACAGGAAGAGTACCAGCGTGAAGGCATCGAGTGGAAGTTTATCGATTTCGGTCTCGATTTACAGCCGACTATCGATTTGATTGACAAACCTATGGGTATCATGGCGTTATTGGATGAGGAGTGTTGGTTCCCTAAGGCGACTGATAAGACTTTTGTTGAGAAGTTGGTATCGGCTCATTCCGTCCATCCTAAATTCATGAAGACTGATTTCCGTGGCGTTGCTGACTTCGCAATCATTCACTACGCTGGCAAGGTCGACTATTCAGCAGAGAAGTGGTTAATGAAGAACATGGATCCCCTCAACGAGAACGTCGTGTCACTTCTGCAGTCGTCTCAGGATCCATTTGTATGTCACATCTGGAAAGACGCGGAGATCGTAGGCATGGCCCAGCAGGCCATGACCGATACACAATTCGGCGCGAGAACCCGCAAGGGTATGTTCAGAACAGTCTCCCAGCTATACAAGGAACAGCTTACTAAACTGATGGCGACGCTCAGGAACACTAACCCGAACTTCGTAAGGTGTATCATTCCCAACCATGAGAAGAAGGCTGGAAAGATCGAAGCGCCTCTAGTTCTCGACCAGTTACGATGCAACGGTGTGCTCGAAGGTATCAGGATCTGCAGACAAGGTTTCCCCAACCGTATTCCCTTCCAGGAGTTCAGACAGCGCTATGAGCTTCTGACTCCTAATATTATACCGAAAGGATTCATGGATGGAAAGAAGGCTTGTGAGCAGATGATCGAGGCTCTAGAGTTAGATCATAATTTATACCGCGTCGGTCAGTCCAAGATCTTCTTCCGGGCTGGTGTACTGGCACATCTTGAGGAGGAACGGGACTACAAAATCACAGACTTGATAGTAAACTTCCAAGCGTTCTGCCGAGGCTACCTTGCTAGGAGGAACTACCAAAAGCGCCTGCAACAGCTGAACGCTATCAGGATCATTCAGAGGAACTGCGCCGCGTACCTCAAGTTGAGGAACTGGCAATGGTGGAGACTATACATCAAGGTATGCTCAACACAAGGATATCTTGTATTCTGGTGGAAACTGTGGCTATCTGAATCTAATTAAAACATTTTCCAGTATCATTAACATTGTCGGATGTTTTTCTATAATGTTATTAATACTGCCCACCACGTTGCTGTCAAGTCATGAAGTTTTGTTAGACACAGATAGCCCAGAGGTTCGTAGCTAGCTCTATTAACATTAAAATAAGTACTCGCTTATTTATTTTTCAGTAAGGCCCATTAGTCTACCTGTAAAGGTTTATTATCCCCTTAAAAACCACGATACTTTGTTTCTAAAGAATGTATTCTCTTTTGTCAAGGTTTAATTATTAATTGCAGCCCTATTGTATAATGTATACTTTCACACATGAGAAAAACTTCAAATACAACTCTTTTCAATAGTCATTATTAAAGACAAGATATTCACATAGATGCAAATGTTTTGGAAACATTTTAGCTATCAGCCGTTTGTATCGATTGTTAATACTTTTCATTATTGTCTGTCAATCCATGTGTTACATTTAATTTAATAGTAATGTAAGGTGACATGAAGAAACTCTGGCGAGAACTGCGTACATACTTTGTAAGTCAAAATATTACATTTCTGGGTAGTTTAAGCGTGTGAACTACAGCTTTTTGTAACGTGGGTTTTATAGCTTTTCTATTTTCAAATGACCATAAATTTTCATGGTCAATGCATGTGAGTATCTTATTCAGGGATTGAAGCTGATTGTGAACTGTTCAGGATGTTTATTAATGTGTGTTAAAAGCATTACTTCGTGTATGGAGCAAGCGCCGTGACAACTGGCGAGTTTCCTCTGTTACGGTACACCTAGTACAAAAACTAGACGTTAAACAAACGTATGTAAATACTATTATTATAACTGCGAACAGACAAAACGTAGGTGTGTATACGTGAGTTATATTCCAGGTGAAACCTCTGCTAGAAGTGACCAAGCAAGAAGAGAAGTTGACACAGAAGGAGGACGAACTCCGTCAGATCCGGGAACGTCTAGACACGCAGGTCAAGCGCTGCCAAGAGTACGAGCTCAAGTACCAGCAGTCCAATGCCGAGAAGACACAGCTGGCCGAACAGTTGCAGGTGCGTACAACTATGCATCTTATGTTGTAGGAGTAAAGTCTAAAGTAATGAATGAGATAAGTGGTATTTTTTGTTATACAAAAATATTTATTTGTCATACTTTACAATTGTAAGCGTTTAATGAAAAAGCGGAACGTAAAGATTAAGCTGTTATTTTCTTATTACGAATTTTACGAGAAAGATAAATTTTCTTATTTTTTTTTACTTATGGACTATTTAGCGTACAATATTTTGCTCATAATCATGTTTGATATACGCAGGCGGAGCTGGAACTATGCGCCGAAGCGGAAGAATCCCGCGCTCGTGCCGCTGCCCGCAAGCAGGAGCTGGAGGAACTGCTGCACGACCTGGAGGGGCGCATCGAGGAGGAGGAGGAGCGGTGCAACGCGCTGCAGCAGGACAAGAAGCGGCTGCAGCTCAACATACAGGTAGGGGGGAGAAATTATTACTATGAGTAATTCTAAAGAGTTGATGGTGATAGGCTGATGGTTAAAAACTGCTTGAATAGCCAAGTGGTATACGCTACCAAGTCATGTCACAAAGTCGTATAAAAGTAAAAATATATAGATATGTACAATTACTGTTAAAACTTATGTTTTACCACTTTATGGTGTAAAGTACCAAATGATAAACACTTGAAATATTTCAAAAATGCTTTTTCAATATAAAAGTTTGTTGATTGAAGAGATGGACTAATCAGACATTTCCCAATTTCAGGATCTAGAGGAACAGCTAGAGGAAGAGGAGGCGGCGCGTCAGAAGTTACAGCTGGAGCGTGTCCAGTGCGACTCCAAGCTCAAGAAGCTGGAGGAGGACCTCGCGCTCAGCGAGGACACCAACCAGAAGCTGGTTAAAGAGAAGAAGGTAACTATGTACCATATTATATAATATTGATTACAAAATGATGTGAAAAGAATTTGACGATAATATGTTCTGAAAAATTTGTAACTGAAGTTGGTCTAATAAATAAATTTTTGAATATTAATACATTTTGTATATTGACGGATAGTCGGAACTGTCCATCCAATAAGTAAAACCAAATGAAGCAGGTTTTCTGAAACATTATTATTTGATTCCTTTATTAACAAATTTCTTTATTCCAGATACTGGAAGAGCGAGCAAATGATTTGTCCCAAGCGTTGGCCGAGGAAGAGGAGAAGGCGAAACACCTCAGCAAGCTCAAGACCAAGCAGGAGTCCGCCATTGCTGAGCTTGAGGAGAAACTATTGAAGGTAACATACAGATACATGGCACTAAGTTCTCAGGGCAGAAGGACAACACAGGCTGAATAATAAAAAACGAGATTAAATTTTCAGCTGAGATATTATTTTTATTTTAAAGTATTCAATTTGATAGTTGGCCATAAGGTAGTTAAAAATTAAGAATTTGTGATTTACCACATTTTTTGTACTAATAAAGTAATTATGTACCCCTGTGAAGGGATAATTTATTCACAAATTTGTTTTGTCGTTTAGGATCATCAAATGCGGCAAGAGACGGACCGTGCGAAACGGAAGTTGGAGACTGAATTACAAGATGTTAAGGAACAGCTCGCCGAGAGGAAGGCTCAGCTGGAGGAGTTGCAGATCGTTATGAGTGAGTCCTCATTATGAATCGTTTTAGTATAGGGTTTGTTGTCTGTTCTTCAAGTGTTGTTATCAAAATGTTTATAAAATGCTTTGTACTTGACAACGACAATAGTCGACATTATCGTTATTGTTCTTGCGACACTAATTATAAATATAATAATGGTGATTTGGTTTTAAACTAAATAGACCGTTGCTTACTTTGGTTTATTTTCTAGCAATGATTATATTGAAGAGATGCTTATGACCTGACCTTGTTCTCAACAGTCTCTCTTTAAATTCCGGAACTTACTATTAAATCCCTAACGCATTAACTAAAACTACAGCTAAGCGCGAGGAAGAGCTAGCAGCGGCGATGAGTCGCGCGGACGAGGAGAGCGCGCTGCGGGCGGCCGCGCAGAAGGCGGCGCGCGAGGCCGAGTCCGCGCTGGCCGACGCGCACGAGGACCTGGACGCCGAGCGGGCCGCCCGCACCAAGGCCGAGAAGCTGCGCCGCGACCTCAACGAGGAGCTCGAGGCGCTCAAGAGCGAGCTGCTCGACTCGCTCGACACTACTGCTGGTGGGTACCGCTCATATCATACTATGAAGTCAAAAATCAAACTATATTAGCTCGTCTCATCCTTTATCAATCATCTGTCATAGATGTTAGAGGCCACTGATGTGATCCTTTATAATTTCAGACATACACAGACAGTTTATCTAATTTGCACAATGCATAACAGTTAACCAGATCTCAGATTTAAAGTTTTATAGTGTTTAATCTTTTTCAAAATTGTCTAGAATTTTGATTATAAATATACATATAAAAATTCTATTATCCTTTTTGAACATATTTCATTACATTAATGCGTAATATTAACTATCGCCGAGAAAAAAAAGATTTACGACAAAAGTTTAATTTTTCTCCTTTAAATGCTGTTGCTCTGTTTTGATTTCCTTCTACATGAAATATCTCTATCACTCTAAGGTTTGCCGTAAGAGAACCCAATTGTGGGTTTAGCTCGCCTTTGTACATGAAATTTCCAAAAATATATTGTTCAAGTGTGTGTATTTATGTGCAGTAATGTATAAAGTAAAGTTCAATTCCCTAATGATGTTTACCTAACCCGTACCCGTGTCCCCGCAGCGCAACAGGAGCTGCGCACGAAGCGCGAGCAGGAGGTGGCGGTGCTGAAGCGCAGCCTGGAGGAGGAGGCGGCCGCGCACGAGGCGGGGCTGGCCGAGCAGCGCCACAAGCACTCGCAGGAGCTGCAGCAGCTCAACGAGCAGCACGACCAGGTCAAGAAGGCCAAGGCGGGTATGTAGCACCACTCCGGAACTAGATCACTTTTTCTACGCTACATATGTTTCTACGCTTACCTTCACTACTTGGAGCTAATGACTATAAGGAAAAAGGGGACGTGATATCTTGTTAGGTATTTGAAAAAAACGTGGTATACAGGAAAGAATAACCGGGCGCTGACATCTAGTATGGTGCCAAGTTATTTATACAAGTCTAACATCTCTATCGAAATATCTCATTTCTCTACCTTTATTTTTATATCGGTTATAATTTTAGCACCAAATATTTTTGTAAGATCGTCAATATAAAAAATCATTTTTTCATGCAAAAAGTTTCTAACAGCATGTCAAAAGATGAACCTCATTCGCCACATACCGGTATGACATTGACAGTTTATCATTAGTCGCATAAAAAATCAAACGCAACTTCTAAATCCAAACATTAAAAATAAACGTCAACAATTTTTTGAACTGTTATCTACACGAGTAAATTTTGTCCAATATTTTAGTTTATATATTTTATTATACCTACATTATTATGCTTACGGATGGCGCTCGTTAAGGGCCGTAAACAGAAGAACGTGAAATTCGGTTTGTCTAAAGACGATAACTTTGAAGTGGAGAGTGTGGCGTTCCCTTGCGAGGAAGGCAACTCGTTCAGCTCGGCGAGGGACTACTGGCAACACATGTGCAAGTCTCCCTCGCCGGACCGCAGGGCTGATGTCTCCATACTATGTAATGGTACTCCTCACACGATGCCTTGTTCGTAGCACCTGCATTTATAACTCATTTTTTTTTCTGTTTGTACTACATTTAGCAGTCAGAATTAACTCGATTTGTCATTGTATACGTTGTTTTACGCGCGCCTTTTTATACGTCTATTATAATGTATGCAGTATTTCGATATCAATGTTATCATCTAAAAATAAGTTCACAAGCAAAATAACGGTTCATAGGGCTCTAGTTCTTTTTCTGCGTAATAATTTAAGGGTAAAGCACGTCCGTTTAACCGGTATTTCTATACCTATGAAACGTATTTGACATAAAATTCACTGTGATGAGTGTTGCGTGCAGCGTTGGAGAAGGCGAAGCAGGCGCTAGAGGCTGAGAATGCTGACCTGGCCACCGAACTGAAGTCAGCGGCCGCCGCGCGCGCGGACGGGGAGCGGCGTCGCAAGCAAGCCGAGTTACAGCTGGCTGAGCTCGCCGCCAAGCTGCAGGACGTCGACCGCACCAGGTAACACACCTCACTGACTACTATAGGGACACGAATGAAAATATAGACAATTAATAGTTACAGAGTGATATCGGAGGGAGGCCTTTGGCCTGCAGTGGAACGTAGGAGAAGTTGTTGAAACTTCCACTTGATATGCTTAAGCCGTGTATCTTTGGAATTGAGATGACGTTATGTGTTGCGTTGTGTTCCCGTGTTGTTTATACTACTTAGAATATAAACACTTAGAATCTATATCGTTCCTCCCCAGGGCCGAAGTGCAGGACAAGTGTGTCCGGCTGCAGGGCGAGGCGGAGGCGGCGGCGGCGCAGCTGGAGCAGGCCGAGCTCAAGGCCTCCGCCGCACACAAGCACGCCGCCACGCTCGGCGCGCAGCTCGCGGAGGCGCAGGTACAGTATGTGTGTCCCCGGGGCCCAGCTGCAGGACAAGTGTGTCCGGCTGCAGGGCGAGGCGGAGGCGGCGGCGGCGCAGCTGGAGCAGGCCGAGCTCAAGGCCTCCGCCGCACACAAGCACGCCGCCACGCTCGGCGCGCAGCTCGCGGAGGCGCAGGTACAGTATGTGTGTCCCCGGGGCCCAGCTGCAGGACAAGTGTGTCCGGCTGCAGGGCGAGGCGGAGGCGGCGGCGGCGCAGCTGGAGCAGGCCGAGCTCAAGGCCTCCGCCGCACACAAGCACGCCGCCACGCTCGGCGCGCAGCTCGCGGAGGCGCAGGTACAGTATGTGTGTCCCCGGGGCCCAGCTGCAGGACAAGTGTGTCCGGCTGCAGGGCGAGGCGGAGGCGGCGGCGGCGCAGCTGGAGCAGGCCGAGCTCAAGGCCTCCGCCGCACACAAGCACGCCGCCACGCTCGGCGCGCAGCTCGCGGAGGCGCAGGTACAGTATGTGTGTCCCCGGGGCCCAGCTGCAGGACAAGTGTGTCCGGCTGCAGGGCGAGGCGGAGGCGGCGGCGGCGCAGCTGGAGCAGGCCGAGCTCAAGGCCTCCGCCGCACACAAGCACGCCGCCACGCTCGGCGCGCAGCTCGCGGAGGCGCAGGTACAGTATGTGTGTCCCCGGGGCCCAGCTGCAGGACAAGTGTGTCCGGCTGCAGGGCGAGGCGGAGGCGGCGGCGGCGCAGCTGGAGCAGGCCGAGCTCAAGGCCTCCGCCGCACACAAGCACGCCGCCACGCTCGGCGCGCAGCTCGCGGAGGCGCAGGTACAGTATGTGTGTCCCCGGGGCCCAGCTGCAGGACAAGTGTGTCCGGCTGCAGGGCGAGGCGGAGGCGGCGGCGGCGCAGCTGGAGCAGGCCGAGCTCAAGGCCTCCGCCGCACACAAGCACGCCGCCACGCTCGGCGCGCAGCTCGCGGAGGCGCAGGTACAGTATGTGTGTCCCCGGGGCCCAGCTGCAGGACAAGTGTGTCCGGCTGCAGGGCGAGGCGGAGGCGGCGGCGGCGCAGCTGGAGCAGGCCGAGCTCAAGGCCTCCGCCGCACACAAGCACGCCGCCACGCTCGGCGCGCAGCTCGCGGAGGCGCAGGTACAGTATGTGTGTCCCCGGGGCCCAGCTGCAGGACAAGTGTGTCCGGCTGCAGGGCGAGGCGGAGGCGGCGGCGGCGCAGCTGGAGCAGGCCGAGCTCAAGGCCTCCGCCGCACACAAGCACGCCGCCACGCTCGGCGCGCAGCTCGCGGAGGCGCAGGTACAGTATGTGTGTCCCCGGGGCCCAGCTGCAGGACAAGTGTGTCCGGCTGCAGGGCGAGGCGGAGGCGGCGGCGGCGCAGCTGGAGCAGGCCGAGCTCAAGGCCTCCGCCGCACACAAGCACGCCGCCACGCTCGGCGCGCAGCTCGCGGAGGCGCAGGTACAGTATGTGTGTCCCCGGGGCCCAGCTGCAGGACAAGTGTGTCCGGCTGCAGGGCGAGGCGGAGGCGGCGGCGGCGCAGCTGGAGCAGGCCGAGCTCAAGGCCTCCGCCGCACACAAGCACGCCGCCACGCTCGGCGCGCAGCTCGCGGAGGCGCAGGTACAGTATGTGTGTCCCCGGGGCCCAGCTGCAGGACAAGTGTGTCCGGCTGCAGGGCGAGGCGGAGGCGGCGGCGGCGCAGCTGGAGCAGGCCGAGCTCAAGGCCTCCGCCGCACACAAGCACGCCGCCACGCTCGGCGCGCAGCTCGCGGAGGCGCAGGTACAGTATGTGTGTCCCCGGGGCCCAGCTGCAGGACAAGTGTGTCCGGCTGCAGGGCGAGGCGGAGGCGGCGGCGGCGCAGCTGGAGCAGGCCGAGCTCAAGGCCTCCGCCGCACACAAGCACGCCGCCACGCTCGGCGCGCAGCTCGCGGAGGCGCAGGTACAGTATGTGTGTCCCCGGGGCCCAGCTGCAGGACAAGTGTGTCCGGCTGCAGGGCGAGGCGGAGGCGGCGGCGGCGCAGCTGGAGCAGGCCGAGCTCAAGGCCTCCGCCGCACACAAGCACGCCGCCACGCTCGGCGCGCAGCTCGCGGAGGCGCAGGTACAGTATGTGTGTCCCCGGGGCCCAGCTGCAGGACAAGTGTGTCCGGCTGCAGGGCGAGGCGGAGGCGGCGGCGGCGCAGCTGGAGCAGGCCGAGCTCAAGGCCTCCGCCGCACACAAGCACGCCGCCACGCTCGGCGCGCAGCTCGCGGAGGCGCAGGTACAGTATGTGTGTCCCCGGGGCCCAGCTGCAGGACAAGTGTGTCCGGCTGCAGGGCGAGGCGGAGGCGGTGGAGTGGTGACGGAGTGCGGACCAGAATTATTGAACTCTTTATACTTGATGGATTTAGAATTAACTTTTTAAAATTATAGCATTAAATTCTCCAAACAAAAACATTCTTTAATTTTGATTGACATGTACATTTAACTTTAAAACTCATTCATCAGGCCCTATTGGAAGAGGAGACGAAACAGAAATTATCTCTACAAACCAAGCTCCGCAACATCGAGCAGCAGTTGGAGCAGGCCAGAGACCAGCTCGAGGAAGAGGAAGAGGCCAAGAAGAACTTGGAGAAACAAGTAAGTAGCCAACATTATGGATTAGTATTCTTAAACTCTAGAAAAGTTAAAGTAGACCTGGCTCTATGAGAAAGCCTTACTCAGAAGGCATTTGAAAACCTAAAAAAAATCTGATATAATGATAGGCATATGGACTTGTAGTTTTTGCTTCCCTGAATTCGTAAGAATGCATTGTAAAAACGATAGAGAAAAGTCGAAATCGACTATTGAATATGAATTTATATCTTGTTTCTCACTTCCTAGGTAACAGCCCTGACCCAGCAAGTGTTGGACGCCAAGAAGAAGGCGGAAGAGGAGGCGGAGAACGCCCTCGCCCTGGAGGAGCAGCGCAAGAAGCTCAGCAAGGACGTGGAGGCGCTGCACAGGCAGATCGACGAGCTGCAGCAGGCTAACGACAAGCTGGACAAGAGTTAGTAGCCTACATCATCATTATATGAATAGTATGTTTGATAGAGACATCTTCACTGGTAGCATCTGCCTTTTAGCGCTACATGTTCCCCTGGTACCGTCTCATTTACTCTATTTAGATTGAGTTAGTTAGGAAAAACCTAAAGGTTTAATAAGTACACAAAAACAATGTAAAGGAAGAAGGGGGGAGAGGTTTTGTTCAAAAAGAAATGTGGTATAGCCGAGGCGGATTGTTAGATATTATATGCGTTGCGTCATTTCGAAATGGGCTTATGAGTTTGTTTTGCAGGCAAAAAGAAGATTCAGGCAGAGCTCGAAGATACCAACATCGAACTGGAGGCTCAACGCGCTAAGGTTATGGAACTCGAGAAGAAACAGAAGAGCTTTGATAAGGTACGTCACGACATGTATTTTCGCAACAATGTGGAAATGAAGCATTAAAACATAACAACCTTTTGTTAATATGTGGTGGTAAACTGTCCGTCCACCACTGATGTCTAATTGCTAAATGATAACATAAATGTCCTATTTGTATTTAGGTGGTTGCTGAAGAGCGTGCAGTGGCCGAGCGTTACGCGGCCGAGCGCGACCAGGCCGAGCGCGAGGCGCGCGAGAAGGAAACACGCGTGTTGTCACTCACGCGCGAGCTGGACGACGCCGCGGAGAAGGTAACATAACTTTCAATCACTTTTTATCGTTTAGTTAATTTTTACTGTTCTCAAAACTGTTGTTTCGCCGGCTGAGTCAATTTAAATGCCTTATCCGATCATGGTATGTGTGAGTGCAGATCGAAGAGCTGGAACGCAGCAAGCGGCTTCTACAATCTGAGCTGGACGAGCTCGCCAACACTCAAGGCACAGCCGACAAGAACGTACACGAACTGGAGAAGGCCAAACGCGCACTAGAGTCGCAACTGGCCGAGCTGAAAGCGCAGAACGAGGAAATCGAGGACGACCTGCAACTGACGGAGGACGCCAAGCTGCGCCTCGAGGTCAACATGCAGGCCATGCGCGCGCAGTTCGAACGCGACCTGCAAGCCAAGGACGAGCAGGGCGAGGAGAAGCGCCGCGGCATCGTCAAGCAGCTGCGGGACCTGGAGGCCGAGCTCGAGGAGGAGCGCAAGCAGCGCGCCGCCGTGCTGGCCATGAGGAAGAAGCTGGACGCCGACCTCAAGGACGCCGAGCAGGCGTTACACCTCGCCAACAAGGTGATGTATACAACATGATGTGAAAATATGTATATCTAATTCTAAAACGTAACTGTGGAAGTCTAATGCTGGGAGATAGGATTGAGGGCTCTTATTAAAAAGGGATCATATCTGGGTATAAGAGAAAAGCTTTTTAGTTCGTTAGATATAAAAGTTTAGGAGACTTGGAGAGTTTATGATGGAACGACTTAGCAAAATGTATATTATATTTTTCAATAATACCAAAAGGATATTTTTCTCTATTAAGTAGAGAGATCAAATTTAGTCGAAACACGATTTTTTACCATTGTTGATTTTGTTACTATCTAGGCTAACACTTATGTTGTATGGTCCAGGTGAAAGAAGACGCGGCCAAGCAAGTGAAGAAGCTCCAGCAGCAGCTGAAGGAGGCGGCGCGCGAGGCGGAGGAGGCGCGCGCGGGGCGCGAGGAGGCGGCGGCGGCCGCGCGCGACGCCGAGCGCCGCGGCAAGGCGCTGGAGGCCGAGGCGCTGCAGCACGCCGAGGAGCTCGCCGCCGCCGAGCGCGCGCGCCGCCAGGCCGAGGCCGAGCGCGACGACCTGCTCGACGAGCTCAACAGCGCCGCCGGGAAGGTACCGCTCGCCACGGCGAACAAACTCGGACAAGCATTTCTGTGCTCCATGAATGCTTGTCCTGACTCTGTTTGGGTGACTTTGTGCATGTGAATTGAATTCTTGTGAAACCCCCCGCGACAGCAGGATTATATTTATATTTACGTACAAGATCAAACATTCATGATTTTAAATCGTATCATACTAAACTAATGCTTTGTATCAATTTTCAGGGTACACTTCTCGTTGATGAGAAGAAACGCCTGGAAGCCCGGATAGCAGCCCTCGAGGAAGACCTGGACGAGGAACAGTCTAACAACGAAATACTTAATGACAGGCTCAGAAAATCACAGGTATAATGATTCCATAATTAGTATTACTTAGAAAGTTATTATCTCTTCTCTAGATTTTCATTTCTTTCTTTATTTGTTTCTATACATTTAACTTATGCTGAAAAATTTTCAGAACCAAATCGACCAGCTGACGATGGAGCTGGGTACAGAGAAGTCCGCCACACAGAAGCTGGAGAGCGGCAAGCTGGTGCTGGAGCGACAGAACAAGGAGCTCAAGGCCAAGCTGGCCGAGCTCGAGACCGCCGCCAGGACCAAGACTAAGGTACACGGGAATACTAACATGATAACACTAACATGGAATACTAACATATTATGTACCTATTACAAAGAACTTTTCATCTGTTGTTTCAAAATGTGGGTATAAGTCAGTTGCAGTTCGGCGATGTTGACTTTTGTAACTTGTATTTGATAAAAGTTCTGAATGTTATTCTCGATTGTTTATTAGATACGTAAGCAAATTGGCCTAGCGGACACAGCCGTCTATGGTGTAGCATGACCAGTTCCTAACTTCCTATAGGTTTTGTCTTTTACTTTGAACTCACACTGATTTAACAGCATACTCTAATGTTCGTTTACCTCCAGGGCGTGATCACATCTCTGGAGCTGAAGGTGGCGAACTTGGAAGAGCAACTCGAGGCGGAGTCTCGCGAGCGGCTCGCGCAGCAGAAGGCGGGACGCAAGCTCGACAAGAAGATGAAGGAGTTGGCGCTGCAGCTGGACGAGGAGCGGCGACATGCCGACCAGTACAAGGAGCAGATCGAGAAGGTGGGCGAGACCCCATATATCTCTAGCTGGATTGAGATCAAAGTGACAGAAAACAGGATCCAATTTAGAGTTTTATGCTTGCATACGATGGTTTCTGGCAACCGAGGTGTAAAATGGGCAGTAGCTAGCCTCACATTTGACATTTTGCTAGCCTGCGTGCGACTTTTTTGAAGGAGCATGTAGCAACATATGTTTCTCAAATACACTTTGTAGTCGCAGATCTACGTTCATTATTCCCATCTGCTGTTAATGCCGTGGCGGACCGCGGAGCTCTGGATCTCGATTTAACTGATACGAGGAGAATCAGAAATGTCTTATTGTTTATTGACGTAATACTGTGTTCGTCCCACAGATGAACGTCCGCGTGAAGGCGCTGAAGCGGCAGCTGGACGAGGTGGAGGAGGAGGTGCAGCGGGAGAAGGTCGGCAAGAGGAAGGCGCAGCGGGAGCTCGAGGACATGCTCGAGACTCACGAGACCCTCGCCAGGGAGTGCAACAACCTGCGGAACAAGCTCAGGTAACATAACACACCACTCAACTAGACGTTGTAGTAGACCGCAGTATTCTTATGAATGTCTTTTCTCCCATTGAGCGAGGGTTGATGATCCCTGTAGATGCCCCAATACATTTTAGAGTGAAGTTTGTGACAAGGCTTCTGCATGGTGGACCTGCGTACTTGGACGCAGGTCGCGCCTTTACGTACGCCACCAATTTTTAGTAACCAAAAGCCGTATGCAATAAATACGCAAACGCTTACTAGCTCGTAGGATTGTTGTTAACCCTGGTGTTAATGACGACAGACGAAAACGACGCACAACAAACACATAGTAAATTATCTCTCTAAGGTGTCATACTATCTTTATCATAGTGAAATAGAGAAGACACCAATAGACATTTTAGAACACTTACCTAAACATCGTTGTTGCTTACGGCGGTAGATCGGTTCACTTTTACGAGTATTCAGTGGCCGAGTGTTTGTATAGGCCGGCGGGCGAGTGCGCGCTGTCCGCTACTTCACTAGTCCGCAGCGAGCGCGCTGCACGCGCTAAGCTATCTCAAATGTCCCGAGTCAAGATACAAATTCAAGAAGACTGCTTCTTCTATTTATAAATTATTCGTTTTTAAGCGATTGAGTCGCTAATCACTCGAGATTTTCTTCTCCTGTGCCGTATTTTTCTAAATCGTGGTTTTAATTTAACTTCGAATATGTCGAAGTTCCAAAAAAATATTTTTAATATATTTTAGGGGATTATATTAAAATGTAGTATAAATTCCTGTCATTCGTGACAATTGTATTGATAACAGTAGTATCTGTTATACAAATCAGTCTCCACGTACAATATTAGACCCTAAAAGTATGTGGATACGATACAAAATGGCTGTTGTCTTATTAGGCCTTCGTACTCTGTCGACGAATCGGCTAGTGAGAATGAGTGAGGGCGCAGGGCGAGCGACTCCGACAGGTATAGCGGGAAACAGGAGAAACATTGGTTATACAGGATGTGTTTGTTTGACTGTTAGCATAGAGGTAGGATAGAACTGTTTGATTTTTACTGAAATCTTTGAATATTCCAATCAATATGAAAATAGTGGCTTCCAAAGTAAAGAAACAATTTTTGGTTTTTTTTTTATTTAAAAGGCTTTGAAATACTATAATGAATGATCCCTAATAGTTATTTTGATCATGGCCACACATAGAATTCAAACACCTAACTTAGAAGGAAGAATGTAGCTAAATGTCAAACAAATACATTCCCGTAAAAATATTTGTGGACTTGGGAAACCGCTTGCGACACCGTAATCTTCTACTGATCGGTCATGTGCTTGAATCATTCAACCTCTTTTATCATCGAATGAGCGAATGGGATTGTTATCATTCATCGGATCCTTGGAATACTTCATCTCATTGTGTTGTTGACTGTACTAAACAAGATATGCTCTGACTTGTTTAACAGAAATTAATAAACGCTCATCAATACAAAAGTTTTAAAATCATCAGTTCAATCTCATGATAAGGGCTATGATTAGTTTTTGGTCAACCGAAGACGAAGGTCACTATTATGATCAGTTGACTTTTATAAATGCTCAGCTCTACATCAGGCGTGCCTCCAATGTAATCATTTCGACCTTTTTGATTTCTCTGTTAAAGTTTCGACTTATTTTTATTTATAGTTTCTTGACTGCGCTAAGGTTTTGCTGATGAAACTCTTTCTATGTCAAATGATACAACTTGGGGATACCGTTACGGGAGGCTATATGTTGCTTGTTTTTTTTTTATAATTGTGCTGTCTTTTTTTAGGTTATGGGAGAATTAAAGGAATCTTAAAAGATTAGCAAATTCGAATTTTAAAATTTTCCAGTTTAATTTTATGTCCTTTATCTGAAACCCAAATAAGCTACAGTTGCTCGTTTGAAATGCTTGTTTTGACGCAATAATTTTAATACTACCCTCTAAAATTCAATATCATTGTCCTCTCTTTTAGCCTATCTTCTGATAAACGGGTTTTATTTGCATTTTTCTATTGATTCCTCCTTGAAAGTATATTCCGTGCAGCGTGTGCTAATGTGGTTGTGTTGGCCAGACGGCAGGGCGGCGGCATCGGGCTGTCGGGCGCGTCGTCGTCGTCGCGCATGAAGCGCACGTCGCTGGCGCCGGGCGCGGGCTCCGGCGACGAGTCCTTCGACGACGTCAACGACTCCACCAACAGCGTCGAGTAGCGGCCCCTGCTCACCTCACTCATGTCCATCTAGCTACATGTAACAGCTGCACCTGTTGTTCTATGTCATCCACAGCATGTCACTAGCGGAAGTCCGACGACTACCCAACTCTCGTGTCGAACCATTCCCTTCTATTTAGACGACGGTTCGACGACATGCTAATATTTTTAATAATCAAAAAATACATAAATAATGTCAAACGTGATTAAGTTTCGAGTTTAGTGACTGTTTGACCTTAGGCTAAGTAGTTATTTTTTGCAAATTTATTGTTATTCATTTTTTATATTATTTTTTCATCTATGTTGACGTACTTAATTACTGGAGAACACGTTTCTTCGACGCTATTACATGTAGCTACGCTATACAGCAATAGTAGTTTTGTACATACAATGAACGCGCGGGCTTACATTGAACTACCCTGAATGTGGTCAACATATTGTAGATTAGCGAGACAAAACTACCATTATGTATGAGTGGACTGTAAGTCAATGTAAATCGAGTTATTGTATGGATATAGCGTACAGCTGAGAACGCATAGGCTTTTGTATTTAATATATGTTTTCTTTCATTGTATAATAATATGTATGTACGTAAAATTTTATTGTCATTATGAAATATTTTGAGTACATTTTTTTCGATTCAAGACGTATGAATGTGCTCGCTCGTTTAATCGACAATACTTTTATAATGCATGAATTTATTTTCTTTGTATTTTGGGGCAGAAGCAATGGCCTATATAACGCTCCTGAGGCACTTCCACGGCGAACACATTCATATGTACGTCTCGAACACAACTAAATAACGCGGGTGCTCAATTTACACTTAAATAAATTGCATTTAAACAGTCGAATCTCTGAGAAACAATAGCAATTGGTGATAACCCCCACCCCAGTATTAAACTATACATTCCTAACAATCGAGATTTTCACTTTGCCCAGACAAAGTCGGACGGGTAGATTGTTAAATTACTCATTGGGTGATATTTGTAATGAAATTTTTTAAAGTATTATTAAATTGTGGCAAAATATTACTTATACTGTTTGATTATTGCATTTAAAACGCGACTGAGGTAACCAAGACTGTTGTTGCGATAATTGACCCCCTCCCCACTCCATTATCAATCGTACCGTTTGCTGATTATCTCTGTATACATTGCGCGGCTGGTCGCGCTCAGCCGGCAGCCGAGCTCGCGTCCACTTCCCATCAGTCGAGAGCGACTCCGCTCGGCGAGCCTCACTTCATCTATACAATGTAAATATAATCAGTGTAAGTCACTGAGCGCTTATAGTTGCCATACAAATTTTAATGATAGTTGATAAGTAAACATGTGAGCTTTTGATGTGATGGCATGTGACGTAGTCTCCACCAATACAGACCTAGTTGACTCAATCAAATGCTCAGGCGGCTCAGTTTTTGAAAATAATATTGAGCACAAAATATATAGCTAGCTTACTCACACGTCTAATATTGAGAGGTTTGTGCAAGCATTCTGCTCAAAATCCTGAGCTGCACAGAGTTGCACACGTTTTGCTAAGAAATATTTTTATACAAAGCGAGGCGGCGTCACATGTCACAGTAAGTGTTTAACAATATGTGTCCCTACCATCTCCGTACCCTAACATCTGCATGTAAATACACCCATGTACCGAGCACGTGGTGTCGTGTAAATTTGTTTACATAAATACAAAACGGTATTATTTGTGTCGGCAGGCGAGAGGTTTGCGCTAGAACGGCTTTCTCTTATAGACTTAGGTAAGACTCGTAGTAATAAATTGTGGCCTTAAGTTTTTTTTATTATTGACTTAATACGTAAAATGGATTGGAATCAGTCTCTTGTAACAGAGGCCCTACCTTGTATCGTGCGAGCATTTTTTATCATTATTTACCAGAGTCTACATGACCACTTTTTTTATTCATTATGATAGTTTTCCGAATAATAATATAAAATTTAAATGTAAGTAAACATTGAAGCATAAACTTATTTTACATAAATATTATATTTAATTATTAACAATATTGATAATTGTAAAATTGGCCCTAGGTTGTAACAAGTTATCAGTTGGCATGCCAATTAAACAATTTTTCATGATTTTTATATCATTTGTTTTATTTATCCCCTTACCATTTTATTCAATTAACATATTCGAGTATATTTATATGTTAGAAATGCTAATTTGGATTTTCGCTAGAAGGGTTTCCCACATTGAAAGATAAGGGTAAAGCTGCTGTAAATTGCGGTTTTGATGAAAAGTAAAATCCAAACTTACTAAAGCAACGTTTTATGAACGATAAAATTGACGAATGAATAGAGTTAGAACTATTGTGGATGGGCAGTGTTTGTAACTGTGGATAATTGTGCAACTTGAATAAATTGTGCATCTTTTCCTTAATTCGTGAATATTATTATTATATTGTACACCTAATTTGCTTTCAATCCCTTTTTTATTTTTTTCCCCTACTGAGGGCGGCATTACCAGCCAAAAGTTTTTTTCAAAGCTGCCCTCGAATTCCTATACCAAGTCAATAATTTTGTGAATGATCTAAGGCAAATTTTTCTATAGCCTGCTTACAGATGATAATAGTAATGAATCGATTAAGGCGAAAAAACAATGACAGCTATAATTAATATTTGAAATAACGTCAACATCACCAGATTGCTGAAACCTTAGGCTGAAACTGTTAAATCAATTATGTTTTTCAGTCTGATCAAAGCAAATATACACAAGGTACGTTTTGTAAAATCATAGCACACTTTTTACAGGTTTTTAGCGAGATAACAGCTTAAGATCTGGTTATAACTCATTTATACCTTACCTAAAAAAAATGTTGATTAAATAGAGTTTGAGACTCTTTAAAACTTGAATCCATAGTTATCTGCATAATGTCAATTTTGACAGTGTTGATAATGACATTGACATTCATCGAACTGAACGGGAAGTGTCATAAGAGTGTCAGGCACTTATCAAGTCAACGTAAAGTGTCTTTTGGAGTGTTTTGGATTGGACGTGTTGTCTTTGAATAAAAATTGTTTTCACAGTGATTGTGGTTTAGCACAATTGCCTTTTTAAAGTATACCCAGCGTATTAATTTTTCTATTGTTGATCGTTACCGGTATTCAGTTCTAAAACGCAAAATTTCATTCATCAACATGGATCAAATTGACGAATACTTCGATTTTGCATTAGGCCTAGTTAAATCAGCTGGAAGCCTTATATCTGAGCATGCAAATGGCTGCAAAGTCTTCGAGAAGAAGTCTTGTGACATTGACCTTGTAACTGAAATAGATAAAAAGGTGGAAGACACGCTTATCGGCGGGTTATCGAAACAGTTCCCAGATCACAAGTTTATTGGTGAGGAGACGGTGGCGGCTGGTGGTAAGTGCGAGCTGACTGATGCTCCGACTTGGATCATTGATCCGGTGGACGGCACACTGAACTTTATCCATGGATATCCTCACAGCTGTATCTCAGTTGGCCTCGCGATTAAAAAAGAGTGTGTCGCTGGAATCATCTACAATCCCATCATAGGGCAACTGTTTACTGCCAAGAAGGGAAAAGGAGCTTTCTACAATGATAGACAGATACATGTGTCTCAAATAACAGAGTTGCGCAATGCCTTGGTTGCATTTGAATGTGGCACCAGTCGGGATGAGGAGAGGTGCAAGATTGTGTTTGAAAATTTTAAGCTTATTGTCAACCATGGACATGGCCTGAGGTCTATGGGTTCAGCTGCCTTGAATATGGCTATGGTGGCCCTGGGTGGAGCTGATGCCAACTTTGAGTTTGGGATTCATGCATGGGATATAGCTGCTGGTGACATATTAGTAAGGGAGGCAGGTGGTGTTTGTATTGACCCTGCTGGTGGCCCCTTAGACTTGCTATCCCGTAGAGTGCTTTGTGCCAGCACTCCTGAACTTGCTCAAGAGTTGACTAAAACTCTTGTGCAGTTTTACCCAGAGAGGGATTAGGTAGACGCATGTGTCATAAGTATAATTGTATCTATGTAAATGTGTGTAAATCAAGACTAAATTAACCAAATGTACCAAATTAATATTACCTATGCAATAGGTATTTACCACTTTATTTTATGATGTGATATCAAGTACTTAATGTTCTGTAATCTAACATTTTGTTACTCGTAGTTAATTTTCATGTGTTAAATGTTCTCAGAAGCAGAGAATGACATATTGTGTCCATGTTTTGGTTTGTGTGAGCTATTCTGTTTCACACTGAGTTCATGGAATTTAAAGTACCTAATTAGTTTATTGGCTGTGGATTGTTTTCATTACAATAGCTTGTGTTAACTTGATATATCTGTGTACCATTATGGTAACTATTGACATGTGCTGAATTGTTTAACTTTGCTAGCTAATATTATACTTATTTTTTATATTCTTCTTATTTTGAACCAGTGATCAGTTATCCTTATTTATTTGAGTCAAGGAAAAATATTTGTAAAATAATAAAATTAATTCCTTTGAATAATATATTTTTGTTACAATATCTTATGTTATAAGTTATTGAGCACCTATTCATTGAGTGTCTACTGCTAACATAGATCACAATACAATAATTAAATAAGGTTTTAATACTTACAGAAATTATAAAAAAATGGGCACACCATCAGTATACTCAACTACCCATAATGTCCAAAAACTTCATTATTCAGTCTATAATTTCTGTAACTATTACTTTAGTTTTCAATGTATTACTAGAAGTATCTTATTATTAAACCTTTGTATTAACTAAAAATAAAACAGTCTTGGTCAATCTTGTTTGTCAGTCAGCACTTATCTAATTGTCATGACGAGATCTGTAATAAATATTGTCGCATATAGTAATTAATCATGTACTTATCTTAGTTTATATCATGATATAACAATAAAGTATATTTTATGTCGGTCTAATTTGTCAGTCATTGATTTAAAGTGAGTCATGGTTTAAACCTAGTTAGTTATAAAAAATCTGCCATCGTTTTATCTGTCACGGCATTTACACATTAGACAACGCTATTTTAAATGGAATATTTATTTATGTTAAGCGTTTATTGCCTGCGAAATGAAGAAGTCAATCACTAAATCAGAGTAATCATGTTTTACGGTCAGTCGTGTGTAAAACATGTGTTATGCTAAGTCGCAGCCGCTAATACCTTACGTAAAGTAACACTTAAAGTCTATTAGGGTGAAGTCAGTAGGTAGAACAAAACGTTGTAGTCTTAGTAGATCGTCGAAATAGTAATGTAATTTTTTAAGTCAGTCCAGTCAAGTCGAAGTTAGTCTACAGTTAGTCAAGTTCTTGGGTTTGGTATTTCAGTTATATTGTCAAAGTAGGTCGTAGTCGTCTTAGTCGAGTCATATTTATTTCAGCTTTAGCTAGTCATTCTTTCTACTTCCTAGTTTCTAAGGCTATTCGATTAATTAGCTAGTTTTTTAGTCAGTCAAGTCAATAATCTTTTGGAGATTTTCCTTCTACCTATATCATATTTTAAGACAGTCTGTGAGGTACTGTCAGTCAAGTCTTAATTTACACATATTTTTTTGTAATAGTTTTTCACTTTCATGTATAAAAAATATTTCAGTCCTTAAATTGTTCCAAAATGTCGGGTCGTTACTATCAGTCAGTCAATTTGTGTCAGTCATGTCACATTTTCAAATACTTGATCAGTTATAATATTTTCGTATACAAATTAAATCATTAAGCATTTCTTCACAATTTATACAAATATCTGAAGAAAGTTAATCTAAACGCCGTTTTATCTAAGAATCTAAGCTTGAGATAAGAGTTTTTTGTTATTGGCTTTTAGAATAACTTCCTTACAAACGTTACAAGAGGAAGAATTTAGTTTAAGAGATACAATTCACAATTTATATTTAAAATTCCTAACTACCAATTTGTAGTATATTTCATTTGGATTATCTTTCTATCAATGTTTCCTTGGTCCAGGTCTCCGCCTCTTATGATTGTTAATTGTTATCGGTCTAGGAATCTCCTTCAGGGCGTAAGGGTCTCCCTTTAAATTCGGCATCGAATGCTGTTCAGGTAAGTCCAAGTTTTCCTCGTACACTGCCCATTGCGATGCACTGAAATATAAATCTGAATGAGAACAATTCATGGATAACAAGACGGGAGCGAAAGAAATTCACTGACATTCTTACCTGATCTCACTGGGTATTACTTGGAATGCAACAGATGGTGTTTTAGCGGAACTTGTGGGCTTCACCTTGTTGCGATGCCGAGTCTGATTCTTCGGCTTAACTTCTATATCATCTAGCGACGGTATCTTATCAATCGACGATCTTTCTTCTACGTTAACATCTTGGTTGGCTATTGAGCCGGAAGTGTCTTTTGTAACCTCTCTCTTTTCTTCTTTATTAGTCAGTTTATGTGGGATACCTTTGTCAGTGTCAGAGTACTTGTGAAGGACATTTCTTATGTAGTAGTACTTGTTACTATTTATTGGTATTTCATCGTTTCTCCTCGTCGGTCTTTGTAAGTATGGCTTGGTGGCCGTGTCGTATAAGTAGAATGTCGATAGTTTCATGTTCTTATCAGTGGTTGCGTCAAATGTTGAGAAGTCTTTGCTGATAGTATCTGCTTTATGTCTTTCAAGAACTTCCTTATTGTCAGTCAAGTCGTTGTCAATTTTATCGGTCCTGTCCTTGTCAGTCTTGTCAATCTTTTTCTCTGTAGTACTTGCTTCACCTTTGTAGGTTCCTACGTACCCGAAAGTCACTAGTTTGTACAAGTCAGTTGTGCTATCGCTTTTAGTGTCAGTTTGGTCAGTTAATTTATTTTTTTGAGTAATAGGTTCCTCATTAGATCTAGCAGAAGATGGGTAGGTATGTTTGGTGGTATAAGTTGGTCTGTTATTTCTATAGTTTTGGTTGTCTGGTCTGTTGTAATAGTAAGGTTTGTTAGGTCGTCTGTAAGTATCGTCATATGTTTGGTAAGTGACCTTTACTACGTCTCTGTCAGCTGGAGGTCGTCCTGTCGTGTGTCGTCTAGTCGTGTGGCGCCACGACTCTGTGGGTCTCGGCACGTAGTTAATCAAGTAAGTGTATTTGTCAATGTTTTCTGTAACAGTTATAACGGGTCTGTTATGGTAAGGTCGCTTGTGTGCTACATTGTTTATAACAACGGATTGCACTTGTTGCGTGTCTTCGTCATCCTCATAGTCATATTCGTCATATTTGTTTGACGGGCGACGCCTCGAGTCAATTTTGACGTCGTCGAAGCGTCGGCTTTTATTTTTAAAGTCAAGTTTGTCATCAATTTGTACGTCACGTCTGGTCACAGCGGGTCTAGTCGTTATGTTAGGTTTGTTAGTCGTCGAAGTCTCGTCAATGTCTTTAGTCAAAGTAAAGGTCAGTTCGTCATTGTCACTGTCTGTTGTTTTAGTAACGTTAAGTAGGTCTGGTGGATTTTCTTTAGTCAAACTTTCGATGGTCATATTTTTAATAGTACTGGTGTTGGTCGTGTCAGTCAGTTTATTTTTATGAGGTTTCATTGCACCCTTTAGAAGTGTCTTTTTAGTTGTTAATGGTCTTGATGTTGTAGTTGTTTTCTTTGGTCTTTGTGTAGTCGCCTCAGATTTACTAATGTCATTGTCAGATTCTGAGTCTATTTCAATCCAGGGCGAAAGATCAAAATTGTTTAGTAATCCATTTTGGCAGGATATTCTGTCATTATCAGGGTTGTCAGGGGAAAGGAAGACGAATGGCTGGACTGTGTCAATACTGTCTAAGGTTCGGCAGAGGACTTGGGCAAAGGAGATCCTACGAATCTGTTGTAGCTGTGCTGGTGTAAATGATGAGTCGAAGCCTCCGTTTTCATACCTGAAATATTTTATTTTGAAATGGGTTGGATATGACATTTTTATTACTCCCCAAGATGTAACTTATGGTTTTGACTGTAAATGCTTAAAACTCTTCTGATAACGTTCCCGTTTGTTGTAAATTGTGATACAATTTGTCAAAACAACCAAATCTTAACCTTGCGTTTCTCAAGTATGATGACTCAATGGTAATTAATAACTAATTGTGAGAAGATAGAGGGTAAAACAAGAAAGATGTGTCTTCCTCAACCCTCCTTATTCCGTTAGAGCTTACCAAAAGCGATCTCCTTTTCTGAGACTCGCGAACTGCTGTGCTATGATGCAGGCAAAAGTAGGGCCCACTAGTCCTCCCACCACAGGCCGCTCCGCCATACCCGCAGTGAATAGGTCGATATCATCCACGTGCCTGAAAAATAACGTGTAGATATGTTGTGAAAATATAATTCTAACTGAGGACTTCAAAAGCGATAATGTGTTGCAGTTGATTATAATGTAAGCTATCGATTTGGTACCAGTCTGCTAAACGACACTTACCTATACAACGTCTTCATTTTCCTCGCAGCTCTTGCTGGCATCACTCTGAACAGATCTTCAAACTCTTCGATAGTAGACAGACCACATGGTTCCCTCCAGAATGTATAGGGTGGTACTCCATGATCCCTCCCTCTCTGAATATTGATAGCAGCCAAGTCCATCCCGAAGTCGAAGTGAGGAGTTTGGAACAGGTGGTTCGTGAGCTCTCCAGTTATGAACTCGTCTCGTTTTTGGATAGGCTGGTTCAGCATGCCGAGGAGAAGGCGGTCCACTGCACCGATAGACCAGATGTTGGAGGGGTTTGTCAGCTCGTCGTGTAGGGAAACATCTTGAAAAGGAAATTGGATTATACCCTTAAGTTTCTGTCAGCTTTATTTTGTTCTGTATAAAATTATCATGTGACGTATCTTCGATCGGTTTACCGTGTTAGAATAAACTTACTATTGCTCATAGGACGATGGAATTTGTCGAACCGCACCATGGAAGACTGCACGAGGCTGTGTCCGAACCTGAACGCTGCAGAGCCGAAGGAGCTCGCTGGGCTGGGGTTGATCTTCGGATTATAACCTTTATAGAAGCCCTTCTTTTGCAGGTCCAGTTCAAAGCGACGGATTACTTCGGAACCTGCAAAAAAGTGGGATGACTTAGATACCGGTTGGCAATCAGGTTAAAATCATATTGCAAGTCATCAGCACAGTTTAATTTGATTTAAAACATTCATTAATTTAACGGGTTCCTTCATACCTAGCACTATAGGAAGGAATTCTCTGTACGTGATGTGCTGGACCATCGCCCCAACAATCTTGCGCGTCTCCTGATAGATCTTCTCATCGCTCCAGTGAGGGTTCAGATGGGTCAGTTCTTGTGCCATCCTGGAATTTGTCAAGAAGTTGATTTTTTAGGCATTGTCATAATATGGTAAGGTTTTGTATATCGAAATCGTTAGGTGTCACTAAGTCTATTTATGTTGAATATGCTTTAGAACCTATTTATGAACCAATTAAATTCAATCTACTTAGGCTACAAATATAGTATTTTAAACGCTAGACAGTAAATGGACTTACTAAGCTATTATTTTTGCCATAAAATAACGTAAGCATACCTGTTATGCTGCCTAAGCCATACAATATGAGCAGCCACAAGTCCTGGATGCTCATTGACTCTACCGTCTCCGGATTTGAAGCAGTCGGTGGAGACGGCGCCCTTGCGACACAGCTCGTCACGTCTCTCGGGCGGTAGGACTGGGCGGCGCTGTTGAACTCGCCCGTATTGCAGCATACCTGGTAAATGCAGCAAATTATTATGTGAAAGTTACAAAATACTCATTTAATTCTGCTCAGTTCAAGATTAAAAACAAAGGAGCCATTTAGAATGAGACTTAACAGGGACTTTTAGGAGTTGCTGTCATGTCTAACAGACAGATGTTTAGAATTTATTTTACGAGTGAACTGTAATGCCGTTGATTGTCATGTGTTTTCTAAAACGTTATATCCTTACCATTTCGGAACAACCTCAGCTTGTCGGACTTCGATGCTGAACTCCCATACAGCGGCGACCCATCGATATAGGCAGACACTTGGTTCAGCTGTTCTCGCCAGCCGAGTGCGCAGTCATCGCGAGGAGCTGGAGACGAGCGCACGAAGTCCAAGCACTTCACTCCGCGAGGTCCGTAGAACGGGTCTGATGATGGAACCGGGATTGGGAAGCATTCGGGATGCTGTGGATTGAAAGCAGTAGATTTAATGTGGATAAATTTAAACGATTTAATTTCGTCTTACTGCTTAGTGATAAGTTACAGGTATTAGTGGTAGTATCCTCACCAAAAACTCCTTCGGCACGAAATCCCTGCCACCATCCTTGCAGCACCGCGGCACTGACCCATTGAACCCTCGGGACTGCGACGACGACGTGACATCATGATCCACAAACTGTCCCCACTGCATCAGCAGATGCGTCACCCCTATCGTCTCAGCGTTTTTGTCTTCATGAACTGAGGAGCTGATCTCTCTCGCTGAAGGGAGCTTGGACCCGAAGATTGAGATCCTCGGAGCCTGCAGACCGTCGGAGTAGGATGGTGGGAGGAAGCGCTGCACTGGGGTCATGGTAGAACCCCATCGCGGACGGTTTACGTTGTTGCATGTGCCATCGTGGGTCCGGTATCTGAGGGTTGCAAGAAACATGCTCAAGTTGAGTTGTAGATTTTTTTTAATGTGCGAGAATTTCATCGTTAAGTGTAATCTATAGAAGCTATTACATCATCATGGTTACACCACTCTTAATTAGCTGAGCGTTTAGGGTCGTAAGTCTATCCAAAGGTCAAACTGGTTTTGGTATTTAGATTTTACACTACGTATAACTCAATATAAATTCAAGTAAGTTATTAAAATGACTCAGATGATTTGAAACCTTACCTCTTTGAAGCGGGGGGACATTTAGGGGCTCCTCTGAGAGGACAGTGCTGCATGAGAGGTGACTGCTTCATGGCACTCGCCGTCGGGAACTGGGCCTCCTCCCCGCGACCTTCCAAACCATCGCCATTGCCACCACTGAAACAAGTAATAAGATGTTACAGAAAACGCTCGAAGAAAGAACTAAGTTATTCTTATAATAACCTTATTAAGCCGCGCATAGTTGACGGCCAATATCAAACATTCAAACACTTCTTCTATGGCAGGTCTGATACGATCTTTGAATTTCTTGTGAAAAAAGCAGTAGGTACTCTAGCAGATTAGCACGTTTATGTTCAGATGTTTTACTGTTTTGTGTACATAAACTTCTAAATAAATGCGAAATAAATATTAAAAAAATCTAGGCTCGAAGAAATAGGGGAATAAAGATTGGCAGAAACTTTTTTTTTTAAGAAACAAACATAATTCTTCGGCAATAAAAATATCGCTCATAATAATTAATTAAATTCGAACAGTGTCTTGATTGGAAGAGGTTGATTTTTTTATACTGTTGAAAACGTTTTAAGTAGTATGATATTTCTTCGTATTCTTTAACAAAGTAATACGATATGATTAATTGAAACCAGATAATGCACACTCATAAACATTCAGAAAGTAGCTATTATTTTAATTATACTTGTAACGCACATATTATGCAGGCATTGGCAAGCGACGATCATTACTGGAAAATCTGATGTTATGATTAATGCCAATTGCGTGTACCAAAACAAAATTTTAAAACAGTTGACTTTCAGGGTATGGCTATAAAATTTGGAAAAAAAATGTACATGTCCAAGTAAAGAAACGGTTTTCATCAAGTTTCTAAAATGCAGCGTTGAATGGAAAATATCACAAAGTTCAGGAGCGCAATCTATATTTCTATAAACACCAATCTTGTTATCAAGTCGGCAATATTAACTAACGAAGACCATAGTTCGAAGTGACAACATAAGCACAGAAACATTGCAAAACCCAACCGGATTCAAAGGCGGATTTAGTACAGTACCATTAAATAAATATAAATCGTGATGAGCAGTAATGGTCAACTATCACCTCACAAAACTGCAACTGATCGTTGAAAGGTCAACTCCAATGCCACTAAGACCTTTATGCTCTGACATAAAGTTCAAAATAGCGTAAACACTATTTATCTAAACTTTAAATATTCTTGCTATAAATAATCCCAAGGCTTTAATATAAAGCCGTGATCGTAAAAATTCAAGGGAGTGATTTCGTTCTGTTGGATTTCGAAAACCGATGGAGTTCTGTGGTGAAAGTGAAATGAGAAACATGTTTGTTCTAGAAATTATCGCTTTTATATAATTTTGGTTGACACACCGAACTATTGACATACTCCAGGTGTTATTTTGGAGTTGAAGGTATTTTTCTAAATAGATAACACGAACATATAACTTAAAACGATAAGATGAGTAAAAAACTTCGAATCATTTTCACAAGACTTATTTTTCAGCCTGAAACAGCTTTCTTTTCCCGAAATACTAGAACCCAGGGTAACGTTCCTATGCCTACAGTTGTACCTTACGCATCATTTAACACAAGGAAACGAATGTAAATAGTTCAGCTATGAAGAAGCCAAGTGCACCAGGAAGTGGGTGTATTCATTAGTTTAATAGCCGTCTTTATTGGATGCACTCAATGCGTGCGTGCGTGAGGTTTAATGCGTTTTGTTTAAATAGCGCAAGCCACGAACGACAGGCAGGGAGACTGCGTATCTAGCGAAAGTAAATTTTGCAAAGAAGTTGCTGGCAAAAATATTGATTAATTTGTAGATAATAATTTCGAGATTCTTACCTACACATAAAGTTTATTAGACGCATGCATATGAAAAACATACAACAATTGCTCAAATCACATGCATAAAAATATTGAGACTCAGAACAAACATTCGTGGGTCTAACAAATCTGGTCCTAAGTGGTAACCGCTTCAAAAGAGCTTGAAAAAGCTTATTAGATTCTTTTTATCTAGTTTTAAAATATTTCAAATTATACCAGCCTTCTAGATTTCATAAAATTGAGGTTAGTGGCTATCTAAAATAGTTCCGTGAACATTTAAAGTAAACTCGATAGCCTTGCACTTAAGATAAAACGCAGATAAAGAGCCATCTAGAGTGCTATATTATTTGTGTTTCGGAGAAATCCTTATGAGTTCTATGATAGGTGAAGGGAAGCTACGGAACTGAGGGTCTACCGCCATGTATTAAAGTTATGGTTTTGGAAACGTGACTTAAATAAACGGCGTAGAGCAGTACTCGACCACAACTGCAATAATATTACTTTTAAAATCACTTTTGCATCGGTGGAAGAGAGATGCAGCTCTACGTTATGTAGTGTGCTTTCTCGCTTGCACTATCATGACAATATTATTTTTAAAAGTGGTGATGGCCTCTAACAAGTCAATTTAAACCTCCTACTAAACTCTACCTATTCTATTTCGATAAACTGTGCTTGAACATGTGACAAAATCAACGTTTCGCTCGCGAAAACTTTAAATCGCTACATTTTTCAGATACGCAGAGTTATACGATGTAAATTTCGCGGATTTGCACCATCACCGAAGATTTTATACTTTAGACGGACATAGCATTGCAGTAGACGAATGGTAACTCTATTCCACAATTTTATTAATATTAAATACCTAATTTATGATGTTTGCCAAGTGACGCCATGAGGCATGTGAAACGTACTTCTTCTGCAAAATACGCTCTACCTGGTAGACACATTGACCCAAGCATTCCGCTTAAGAGCTAGTAAAAGTGTAAACGACGATTTAAACACCGGTTTCCCTTTCTGCATTGGTGTCGAACAAACATTATGAACAGACAACACTTCGGTAAGGCCAATATTTAACTTGTTGATGGTTCGGTAACGTAAGATGTGTAAAAACCAATATGAGGACGTCGCTGAACAAGTTTTCGTTTTTAGCTTCTTAAGAGATTGTTTTCATATTGTTTTTCATCAGATGTGTTGCGTGTTGCCAGTTTGATTCCCGCAATTGACAAATATTTGTGTGATCCACAAATGCTTGTTTGAAGCATAATTATATAATTGATCATAGTTTATTTGAATTAAATGTTATTTGCGAGTCATAGGTATTTTTTAAAGAAGCAAAATATACATTTTTTAAGTCATGCGTAAAGTGAACTTGTTTTAATAATGTATTAATAGTAAAATTTTCATCGAAATTGTTTTTTTTAAATACACGGTTATATTTTTATTATTACTACTAACAAAGGGCAAAGTTTTACTGAGACAGTTCACAATACCTTTACGAAAAGAAAGTTTAAAGAAATCTTTTCGTTGGATTAAACCAAGAGGTGTCGAAGATGACATTGTTAACCATAAACAAAAAAAAAGAAAACAAAGTTTATGTGTAGATAATCTATGGGTGTGTTCTCATGCATATGTATGATATTCTTATTTGATAATAAAGGTGCGTTTATACTGTAGTTTACACTATAGTATATACGTCCATGTGTGACCCCAAGTGAAAGCGAACCGGCTTTCGCTCGCGTTCACATAATAATTATAGATTTGCGTACATGCTTGTTATGAAAGTCAGACAGACAATCATTCATTAAATATTTTCTTCATATTTGTTTCACATTCATTTGTTCAATGATGGAATTTTTATTTTATTACCAGAATAAAAAATATAGCTTATTTTTCCTTGTAAGCACGGATCTGGAAATCCTGAATGTCATCAAATTCACAGCATGATTTGATATGTTTCTGCTAGCTACCACATGAGAAAAAATAATGCCAAACAATTTAAAATAAAGACTACATTACAACATTCGAGTTTATTGAAACAAATACATTTGCTTCCGAAGTTTTTCTTAAAGTTGGATCTCGATATAATTAATTCAGATTTCGTAAAATAAAATAAGCCAATAACGCCCATTGTAATAGGAAATAAACCTATTGTTTTTAATCACGCATGGTTCTAGAAATCAGTCCACAATTGAAACTTTCATGTCTAAAAAACCTACATATTGTCCGACCTGGGAATCGAAGTCAAGACCACGGTTCTCAACAATCTCGTTTCCGATCATTAAGTGAATGTAGCAAAAAGTAAACACTAAATTCAATTACAGTAATTAATTAAACTAATTAAAAAATAAACGTAGGTGTATAAATAAACTAATTAATTAATTATAATTATAGTTCATGGTTTTGCTTCTATTATGGCATTGACATGGATTAGCGTGTCAATTTTGGATTTAAATTAATGCAAGACAGAAGGTCGCGTAATTATAAGTTCAAAGTTTTGTTTTTTTAAGCAATCATAATATTTATATTTTTTTTAAATTGGATGCTACTGAATATTGTGAGCTTTTTCTCGCCACTAGTTAATTTTAATGTGTTCTTGATATTATTACTTTTTTTTAAGAGCAGAGATCTTTCAAAATCACTCGTCTATTAAGACCCTATTCCTGGCCACTTTAAACTCAATTCCCGCGTTACTTAATATATAAATAAAATCATAAAGTATGTACCAACCTGCATTTCCCGCCCAACGGTCAAGTCCAGTCAGTCAATCCAAGTCAAGTCACGTCATATTGTCACACAAGTCACTGTCACAGTTACGTCACTCAGTCATAACCATCGTCTTAGTCATAAAAACACAGTCATACTCGTCTATGCTTAAAAAAAAAGAAGACTAGAATTTGAATTTGGCGCGCGAGAATGTCAGTGCGCGTCGGGCCGCCATCGCGTCCGCGCTCAACTGTCGAGGGGGGAGGAAAGCGCGCGCTCAAATACTACCACTACTACTCGCAAAATGTCGTAATTATAATTTTAAAAGGTGCATGTTGACATTAGCCGGTGCTACGGTACGATAAACAGTGGTAAACAATTTGATTTGGAACTGATCAATTCTTTTATGGTGTACGATTGATCAGTATCTCGTGAGTTGCGTTTCGGATGCTGATTTTCTTGCGAGAATTGTCAATTTGCTAAATTAAACTACGCAATATAATACTGCTCTTCCGTAGTTGATAACCAAATATTTTAATTAAAACAATTAATATTAATTTATTGTTAAAGTTAATTCTCGTGTGTATCTTTAAGTTATGACATATTTCTGCGAAGGTAACTGTGTCTATTCGAATGTCAGTAATTCATTGATATTTTTAACTAATTTATTTACATATTAAAATGTATAATTCTTCATCAGATATCTAATATCAGAATAAAACGACCTTTACTTCCGCATTCAATATCAAGTAAATGGCGTTCTTAAAAAAAGTACAAAATAATGCAGTTATGGAATAATCAATGTCTCTTATCCCATAATTCTCATTTGCTGGGATAAAAGTTGCCTACGACATGAGTTCTGATTTAAATAAAACCTGTATTTTATGCCATATGCAAAAAGTAGAAATATCACTAACTTTGACTTATCGATTTTTTTCAAAGGGAGTTGTCAAAAAATCCTCAAAGCACCTAGAATACCTAACACATTTATCCGTGCATATATTACGTTTGCCAGTGGCATTCAAATACCGAACAAACTTAAAAACCTTGATAACGATGCGACCAGTGACGCGCATAAAGTTCCACGCGCGATTGTTTGCAGGTATCCTAAATATGTAGAGTTGTTTAATATGTCATAATAGAAGGCAAAAAACAATCACTAGATTCTAAATCAAAATATGTAGAACAATGCCAACTTTGAGTGTTAAATTGTTATAATAATCTGCTTTTAATGAGGCACCTAATGTTTAAACCTAATATATATTAGTGAACTACATATAAGTATATTGTGTGAAGAAATTCGCAAAATACTCGCTGATCAAATTTATAATCATTGCTCAATCTAGATTTTTATTTTTATTGTTCGTTGTTGTACCAACAGCAAAACCATGACATACAGACAGAGGTGAACAGACTCACAGAAACACATACCTCGCTACTCATTTATACACTCAAAATATTTCACTCGACTCATCCTTTTACCGATTGCCAAGAACTGGCGCCTAATTTTTAGGTAAAAATAGATCCTTGAAAACTGGATAGCGTCTCGGAGAACGATTGAATATTCCTCTACCATCCCACCTACACCTTTACTGGAGTAGTGAATGGCTGTCTGTCTTCACGACATCCGCGTGACATTGTGACCTTTGAGCTTGGCGGCTGGGAGGCTTCTTACCGATGAGACCAGCCTTCGAAACTCGACTTAAATTATGAATGTACTTCGAAAGTCACTTTCGGAGTGCTGAGGTGTCAAGTTGATGATGTTGATGGACACCACAGCAAAATTATCTTGCCCTGAAGGTATATGGTATAGCTAGATTTATTCATGGTGATTTAAAGAATAACGACAAGTTAGATATTAATAGACAATAAGAGGAAGTTACGGGGCTACTTCTACGCTGTGAGCTGAAGCAAGCAACAAATCAAGTGCAAAAAGAGCTGTCTTTGTGCACGAGAATTGTATGTTTGGAAAACCCCCGTGACACAAGGATTAAATTCCTTACTGCGGGAGTCGTTTTTTTATAGAAAAAGAAAAAAGAAAGCTCTTCAAGCTTTTCCCTAAAAATGGTGTCAGTAAATCCATATAAACCGTATTAAATAACAACATTAGTATTTGACCTGGATAACCAGCATGATCTATGTAACCAGAGTAGCTTTTGTTACTGACGTAAAATGGTCTCCACTGGCCTGTGACCAGGTGTTGCCAAATCTATCGAACTGTGGCTAAATGTTAATTATGTGATGGTTCAGAGTGACAACTTCACAATAGCTGCCGAATTTGTTTCACTATTTTTTTGGGACCATTATTTTCTATGTAATTTTTGAAAGGACGTTAATATATTTTAAATACCACCTGAAACGAGATCAAGTAATAATTCTACCGTCTTCTACTGTAAATATTCTACCAAAAATTAAGCAAGACGGCTGAAAGGTTGAGGAAGGACATATTCTTTCATTTTACTGCTTACTGTAATTTAGAATTCACAGTCATGGACATATCAATATTCGCTTTTCATTACTAGTTAGGTCAGTCAGGTTTAGGCATCCAGTTATGCAGCTACTAAAATACTTGCATTCCTATCTTATCTTTTTACTAAAACAAAAATAAGCGATTACATAAAGTAGACAACAGTAGTCTAACAATAAAAGTATTATCGAAGTTTAGTGCGGACAAGGTTAGTAAAAACATAACCTCACATTTCCGCGGTTGGGTAAAAAATAAGCAATAGCGATTGACCATTTACTGCGGTTGCGATCCATTTCTTGAATAGTATTACGTCGATTACGGAATAGTAATTTTCGAGATCATTTTACACGATACATTCTATAATTTACTCGAAATTAATACAAATATGATCGACCCACAGTGGCAAGCAGTGTTCGAAAACTGTATTTAGCTAGCGAAATATGTATACCGAGGTATACTTAAAGGACACCGAAATCAAGACTTTCTCCAGTTGTAGGGGATAAAAAAGATAATTACCTAAATCCGCATCAATAACACATATACTGTAACTTATTAATTGAATATCCATATCCCATTTTAAACCACCGAACTTCTCATCAAACGAAACTAAGATCTCTCTTCCTTAAGTTATCAATATTCTTTTTCAGTGCTCTTTCTTTTGAGTCTCTCAAATATGTTTGTAGACATTCGATATTTCTTTTATAAAGGATGGATAAGAAAAAAATACTATATTACCTAAAACGTTCACCGTTCATCATTTTAACTGTCACTTGCAGACAATCCTTTGTCATTTGTAGACTCATTAACTACTAACAAGCATTCAATGGCGACAATTATTGTTGCAATGATTGGACTTGAGTTTCAAGTGATTGATTGTAGTTAACATAATTCTTTGGCAGTTTGAGGGATGAAATGTTAGGAAAAGTTGAGAAATTCTTTACATGGACTGAAATACACAAAAGCTTTTGATCATCTTCTCCTGTAACTATTAACTAGATTTAGCCGCGTCCTCACCCGGTTCTTCGTCATTTTTTTTGTGTCGTTTTTGTGGTTAAAGGTTGCCTATAACCTTTCTTTAAGTTTAAGCTATCTCCGTCCAAATTTCATCGAAATTTCTCAAGCAGTTTATCCCTCAAAGCGATCCAGACAAACGTACAAATAGAGATACAATATGACGCAAGACTGAAATAAAGATTGAAATGTTAAGATTAATCACTTGCATCTAATCTACGGATGCCACACACATTCAAATACTCATAGAGACATTACATAAAGCTAGATGTAGCTAAGAAATGGGAGAAACGCAACTATTTCTTCACTTAAGCCATTTGACAGACGAGTAAGGGATACTTGTTTGCTTGATGGCGTTTTTTGGTCCGTAGCAATGATTCCTAGAATATAGCGTTCGCGGAATAGTGTGTATGTTGTGATACAGTAACCATCATACTGTGTGCCAATAGTTTACGCAAACCTTCGATTTACTTGTGCTAGAAAATTGGTAAGTGTGTTTCCGTAGGTTGTAGATAGTTTAGATGGCTTTGTAAGTACGTCTATGGGTTCTGTTTTAAAGATGTTTTAAAAATTGAAGTACGTGTTTGTATTCATTTTGATCTTAGTTGAGTGGCTCCTAAATATACGCATCCTATCGATGTATGGAACCCAAAAAAATAAATATATACGTTTCCTTTTCACAATTCCACTTATTTCACTATGATTTATAACTGAAAACAGCAAAACAATAAACATAATTAACGCACAAATAAATACGTCTAATAAAAGAAAACACCACCCATCTCTCTTTAATATTACAGAACAGAAAGAGACAAGTATATTTACAGATAATAAATTATCTTCGATTTATTGTTACGTGCCGTCGCGTGCGCATCGCATGACACTTCCTAGCTCGTTGGTGTAAGTTCCCGGTTAGAAAAGTATAGTAGCAACGACCTGTAAGAATGCAGGGGCGGAAGAACTCGCAACATTCGAATATTATATGTATTTTCATGCTATTACGTATGGGGAAAGACACTTTATAATGTGTTATTGTAAAACACCCTGAGTACACAATATTCACTGGTGTGTAAAAGTAGGTAGAAAACCCTCTTTATTTGCTGATGTTGAGACATGGAGGTCGTGTTGCCACCTTTTTTCCGGTTTGAAACGCTAATGTGTTTAACCCACGTCGAGAGCACAGCTTGGCGATATGTCTCACTTCCAGTGACTAAAAGCAACCCGAGTCACTTCTGCTGATTAAAGAGTCAGAGACAGTTTCACGTCAATACGCTCTATACATCATAGATTTGAGTTTATCTTTTTCGTCAGCCGTTCTCTGGGTGGTTTTTGTAAGGCAAAAATCCACATTACAGTTTTATGAATCCCACAAATTAATATGTAAAGCCTTGTTCAATTGCAAATATTTATTTTAGAAAATATTTTCACATGTCTTACCTAACCGGAGAATAGCTAGTAAACCAGGATCTTCTTCAAATATTTTCGTAAACGAACACGACCACGTTCCTCTCGGCTCATTACTCGGAGTTCCGCCATTTTGACGCATGCGCAGTGAAAGTTTCAGTAAGTTTGCAACAACACGCGAAAGTGTATGATGGCGGCAAATATTTGTATTGTTTTATTATTATGTAATGGTACTTTGGTGACAATATATTGTTAGGTAAGATATATACTCCTAGCTAATCTTCTATCTTCTATACTAATATATAAAGCTGAAGTGTTTGTTTGAACGCGCTAATCTCAGGAACTACTGGTTCAAATTGAAAAAATATTTTTGTGTTAAATAGACCATTTATCAAGGGAGGCTTTAGTCTATAAACCATCACGCTGCGACTAATAGGAGCGAAGATAAAATGGAAAATGTGAAAAAAATACAGGGCAGGTTTAAATCATAACTTATATCTTCTACCCACGGGGACGAAGGCGCTGGCAACAGCTAGTTTAAGATATACTTAAATGCTGATAGCTCTCTGATTTCATCAGACGATTTATCCGGTAAGGGTCTAAGCGTGTGATTAATGTAGCCCCCTGTATCCTTCTTAAAAAACTTGTAACTCTAATAGATGACTAAATATGCTTTGATTTATGCTTTATTCGTTTTAACTTTACCTACTACACGGTGATAAGCACATTTTTTAAAATTATTTCCATAGATTAGTTCCATAACCTTTATAATTCTAACATTTTCATACAAGAATTTATAAAATCAAATAAGCTAAGGAAATAATTACCTCTGCAATGAGACAACCATTCAGGACAACATACAAATCATCGCTTCCAAAGCCCCGCCATCCCAACATCGGAAACACCAATTTAATATCGGGCGAGCATAATCGATAATCGATTAGTTCTGTCTATGGTTACATCACTCTATTTCCATAAAGAGGCACGAAACTGCGTGTCATCTGACAGTATGGGAGTGGTACGTGCGCGTTATGTCATGCGTGTCATGCCGGCTGTTATGCATGGACATGCATTGTGGACTGATATACATCTGTTAACACGGGTTTTTCTTAGTATCAATGTATTTTTTTTTTGATAAAGACTCCTGCATTAAGTATTTTATTCCTTGTGCCGCCATGCCGGGGGGTTCAACAAACATTTAACTCATATGCACAAAGATACCCAGACTCAGGACAAACATTCGTTGATCACACAAATTCTTTTCCTACGCGGGCATCGTGCCCGCGACACGTCGTGCAGTGCGGCTTGGTGGTCTCAACTATTCGGTTTTCCGAAGTATCAATTTAATTAATGCAATTGAGTTTAGTTAGTCTGTGTATTAAGCAGATGACTATATTTTATTATCCAAATATCTAAGTAAACATTTGATAGTGGCTATGTGAAGAAACATAAGTATTTTTCTGCAAAATAAATATACCTAATGTCAATTCCAAAAGTGTTGAAAAATGCTTAACGAGAATCTATCAGACCAGAGAACCGAACCTATCAATTGTATCAAAAGTTATTTTTGATATGATAGAATAAGGAAACTTCATATGTCCATAGAATTCCATTTTAGTTTAATTAACATTACTAAACATAGGACTTTGTGATTAGTCCATCTTTCTCCTTCTTTGTACGGACCTCTCTTTAGTACTAGTCCATCTACCACAAGACCTGTTCTTTACAATAAATATTAAAATATCGTGTGTCTACTGTTTTCTTTGGGCGTGGCAACGAGTTTATCACAGGAATGGAAACTGCAAGAAACTGCACGTCACAAACAAACTTTCATCGATAAGTTACCTATAAGACAGTCGACGAGTCTTATAGAAATAGCGACGATCAAAGAAAGACATTTCTAGTTATAGTACTAATTTCACACAATGGTTGTACCAACTTTGTTTACTGCAACATGCTTGAATCTTCTGCGCCAGCGTCTAGCAATAAGAACATTCTCATGGCGAATGGAAAAAGGAGGAAGGGTACAAGTCTAAATAACGTGGCTAAGTGAAGAGATATGTCATCTTTGGCCATTTTGAGAGATTTCAATTATCTTTAACGCTTGTGTGAGCTTACTTGACATTACAAAAGCACAAAAGTACTTGGCAGAGAAGACAGAATCAAAATTAAATTAAAAAATAAATATTGATTGTCATTTTGACGTTTGTATGATATAAATTAGAAAGCTAATCCTCCAAAATAGATAATACTTACGTAACTAATGAATGCGAATATTTCTCATTATACAAGCGACCAAAAAACCGGAACAGTGCGAGCCAGACTCGTGACTGAAGGTTCCTTACATGTAACCTAAAGAAAAACCAAGATCTGGAGGTGGATCTCCAAAATGTATTTACCACCCAACAGATTAATGACTGTAACAAGTGTCGACTCCGATCCAATTATTATTATAACAGCAACAGAAATACATCATCTGTAAAAAATTCAACTGCTTACTGTTCTTGAGATACAACCTGATTAGAGGTAGGCGCGGACAGATAGCCACATTAATCAAGTCCTTTTTACATTTTGGGTAAGGAACCTAAAGACAGCAAAATAAGCAACATAATATATAAGATTTTCATTCCAATCAAGGTGAAAACCGTCTGTTTGTATAATATGACCGTAAGTTACTGCCAGAGAAACTCGTGTCGTGTGAAAGTTGCTGATGATCCGGTGTTACCTGCTGCCCTTGTACGGGCAAGAGGGATGATGGTATCGGAACTTTAGACAGATGCGATTTCTAGCTGTGTACTTCAGTACACTCAATATAAAAAACCGGCTGAAGAGTTAGAAAGTCACTGCCGTTGTCAATATTTGATTTATTATAATTTTGTATGAAGCGTGGGTATGATATTGCTCAAATGTTTGCGTAATGATCAAGGTGTGTGTTTGCTAAATGGGTAATACATGTTATGAGATAAAGTGTAAGTAACGAGATAAATAAAGTGAATAAGGACCTGGTATCTGAGGACAGTATTTTGTTATTATTAACGAAATTCTCTGCTTTATAAGAAATCTATAATTACTAAAAATATAATCTGCAAAGACATTAAAATATGTGTAACAAATAAAAAATACAAACAAATGCAAAGATTTCTTTACATTTTGACGATACCCGATACGGGATTTAGAGAGTAGCACGGTTCACTAACGATCAAGCAAAATCACACACAACGCTAAAGAATTTGAGCACAAGGATTAAATTCAGTAGCAATGGAGTTATCTATACTCTATACTAATATATAAAGCTGAAGAGTTTGTTTGTTTGAACGCACTAATCTCAGGAACTACTGGTCCAAATTGAAAAGTTATTTTTGTGTTGAATAGACCATTCATCGAGGAAGGCTTTAGGCTATAAACAATCACGCTGCGACGAATAGGAGCGAAGATACAATGGAAAATGTGCAAAAAACAGGGCACATATAAACCATAACTTCTACCCACGGGGACGAAGTCCGGGCAACAGCTAGTTAAAAATAAACAGAAAACAAGTAACGGCTACTGCATACAATGAAGGCTGAATATAGACTTCTAAGCAAATGTAGACAACATTTGATAGTTGAAAGTGTATTAAGATAATTTGTCGAAGCAATCAAGTGAGAGTCTAGCTACCAGATTACTTTCTATCTAATTTGTATGTTGCCCAGTTAATATTATGCAGCGGTGCACTTTCATATTCTAAAGATCTCGAATTTATGTGAATGAGTTGCGTTTCTTTTGTAATGTTAAATTAATTTGACGTTAAAGATTATCGCGTTGCACAACGCTTTGATGGTATTCGATATTTTATTTTAGGGGCGCGCGTTTTTTTAAAGATTGTTTTAGGTGCTTTGCTAGGTACGTTTAAAAATCAAATGAGGAAAACATTATTAGAACCTGCAAATTTAAATGTTATAGTTACAGTTTCTGCAGCTTGCAGCAAACCTGGAGTTTTAACAGTTTATATAATGTTAAATGGGGTTTAAAAGATAATTTTATATCGCATTAGAATTATTAACATGTGTAACACATACACATTACACAAAGTCCATAACCATCTCTAGAATCTTCCTTTTTTGGTGGTTAAAAATCCGTAACATTTGAAATTACTGTTGAGTGTTAACATAATTACTGAGACACAAAGCACTGTGGTCGAAATGAACACATCTTTAAGTTACAAAACGCCTCTTACGTGGGATCATTAGAAATTATACAAAAGACGCCAACTTAACGCGGACCTGCTATATCTCAAAGTAAATATTGCGGTTGTGCGGAAAAGAGATGCCGCGCTACACTGTGTAGTGCTGTCTCGCTTCCACGAACGATTATATTACTTTCAAAGGTATTGGTTGGCTGTCACTCCAGAATACCGAATTGATGTGTGAGCGTTCCTTTTGAATAATTACTGTAAAAACGAAATATAATAACATAGAAAGCTTTCAAAACATAAAAGGTCTATACCTCGATTGCAGAACCTGGAGTCACCAGTTTTGTAAACGATTCTTAAGCGCTTTTTTGGCAAAATAGAATAAAAAAAACATTTCATAATTAGTTACTACTATACTAGAATAAATATTCTGTCGGAGGGTCTACTACTCGTACCATCCTGCCAGTTCAGCGGGATTATCCGAAAGGGCGGGGCCCGGTTCATTGTGAAGATGGTTTAGACCGACCTTTATTATATTTGAATCATCAATCAATCTTCTGAATTTGATAACTTAATAAATGTCTAAAAAAAGTTGCTAACTCAGACTGGTTGAGACTAGAACATTTTCAACGCACGTAACACATTTTTTTACTGTTCAACATTATCTAATCACTTAAACATGTCGAAATTAATGTTCACTGGTGTCTTATAGACTGCATATAATGGTAATTGCGTATCTTTATCGACATCCGCCTAAGTTCCGTTCTAACATGACTCGAAACCAGTGTGAAAACGCCTCTAGCTGCATCACTTCAAATGGAACTTAAAATTTTAATTATTAATTTTTGTAATGCTCGTTATTAGCACATTAATAGGTGTATTAAATAAGAAAGAAGCACTTTCTAATTTGTTTAATTACGCGGATAATTTCAATTCCTTTTTCCTATAATTTCTCCTCCTAATGATGATGCAGGGACATCAAGAGGGCATTCTATAGTAATAAAAAAGTAATGTTAAATGAGTCAAAATTCTAACACTAATTACCTGCACGGATAGCTGACTGGTGGATGTCACCACGCGAAAGCCACTGTGCGCGACGTATCGCGGGTTCGATCCCCGCGTAGGACAAGTAATTGTGCGATCCACGAAAGTCTGTTCTGAGTCTGGGTGTCTTTGTGTATCTATGTAATTTGTATGTTTGTGAAACCCCTCGCGACACAAGGATGAAATACCATAGAGCGAGAGTCGCTTAATTTTTTTTTAACATCAATTAATAAATCATTATGGTGATGGAGAGAGTTATTCTCTTATAACGTAACACTATGCTAAGTTATGCAGGTTCAGGTGTCAACAAAATCTTCAAGCATCACCCTACTTTCGGGTGACAAAAAACTGTGAATACATTATGTAAGTTGACGAGTGTTCGTCAATCAATAGTGAGATAACTTCGTTCGAACGCTAATTAGTAAATATGCTTTGAACTTTCACTGTCAAATGTGCTGGTTGTGGTACAACGGGACATGGAACGAACTATTAAAGTGACAGAGAGCTATTAGTGTTCAGTACTGTATAGTTTTGTTAAGCTATTACTTTTTCGGAGTTTCCTTTAAGAGTTAGAAGCGGTTCTTCTTCAGAGAATTTCGTTTAAAAGTTTGGAAGCGGTGCAGGGCGATATGGGGTGCTGCTTTCGAATTTGACGTCAAAAATTCTAGTAGTTAGTAGCCATCTTGAAAGAAGATTTTGGCCAACGTGCTCTTTCATCGGACCTCTGGCTTGAAGAAATTGGGCATTACTGCTCTCAAATTATAATTCATGTTACGAATTATGGTGACCAGATATAAAAGAGAAACTCAATACCAATATACTGTGATTTTGCTTCATTAGGTATTAGCGACTACCATAATATCCATCTATTTCTACAAAGGTCTTTTTTTTCAGATTCACTATTAGACTCAGATGTACAAAATGGCGTTCTTCTTTAGAAGTTATCTTAGAAATGTTTTTAACAGTATAACAATTTCTCATTTTCACATTACATATTTTACGACTACATTTCAACTTTCTTTAAATTACAAATCCAGCTTATTATAAAACTAAACTTATATAAGACTAATTACAATACTAAGTCCCGGTACACCGCTACCGTAAATGATACAGCGTCTACGTTGCCAACTGTCACGTCTACGTTACGTAACGTACCTACGTGACGTTACAGTGCGACGCGTTATGATCCATTACGGAACGTGACGCTTATGTAGATATAATAGAAAATTGGTTATGAAATATTGGTGTTACGTTTTCGAAAATTTATGATTAGATCATATCATATGGAATGCGGTTTATCCGGATTTTAAGTTCCGTTTATGTGTTTAGTTTTTACGGATTTTGGGGGTAAATTTTGCAATGTTTTGTCAAACGACTGTACAGATAGTCTTATAGTTGACGTCCCCACGCCAAACGCGCGTCGCGGGTTCGATCTCTGCGTAGGACAAGCGTCGTTTTGGTAGTTAAAAAAGTATAAATAACTAATTAGGTTTGCAAAACTTTAATTGGTTAATATCAATGACACTGGGTTTATTGTGTAAAGTAAATAAAGTAATCTAAATTCGGTTTACTTTTAGTTTAGATATCAATTTATACGGCAAAGGTATAAACCATTAAGTATTTCCATATTCCAATTTGATTTATATCAATCAAGTGTCCGTATAACATTATGATAACTGCAAATGCAACTAAGTTTTCATTTCAATTTGTGAATACACTTATAAATCGTGTTATAATGATCTTGTACGCAATTACACTACGTTATGTCTTAGAAAAACGATCATTTTATAAACATAAGTAACGATTTCTTTACTTGTGGCAGTTGTATCTGGTGCAAATGATCTGTTTGCAAGTGTGTCAGTGATTATCATTACCAAACGCAGTTCAAACGCATGGGAAACTGGTATAAAACGGTGATAATTGATGGAAATTCGATAGTTTTTGTGCTAAATGTAATTTTTCCACGGTTTTATGTGAAGTGAGATTTTTATAATTGAAATATAGAGTTAAAGATGTCCGATAATATGTAGTTTTGTTTCATCACTCGATTTTAATGAGGTTGTGTTTTTATTACGTCTTGCTGTATATCATAGTTATTTAGCATTAGCAATGTTATTAATATTCACTGTTTTTTTATGTATTTATTTACATCGCTTCAAAAATATTAAAAAATAAAAAACAAACTCTTTATTCAGTACTTACTGTACAGTCTGTCGCTAGAACTAAAGTGTGATCATTTATAGTGACGTATTGTCACAAATATAAGTAGATTTTCCATCGACAAGCCCACCAAACATCAAATTTGACTACTCATATTGAAAGTAGATAAGCTCTCGTCAAAAGTAACGTATGTAAAACGCAACACATATTTGAAGGTAACAGTAATCTCACAGCATTTCAATAAAACTTTACGATGGGAATTAGAAAATATCGATAGAATTAATCGATGACACTTTTCCTATTGTGTGTGTATCAAACGAGTAGTTTTTATCGATTAAGAAATCGGATGTACGCGTAAGGTAAAAACGTAACTGAAACGGCCTATTGAAGAAGACAATTGTGTGAAACTTTTGCGTGTACGGTTGAGTAGAAAGCATCCTTATTTATGTGAAAATTGTTGGACATGGAACTTTACATAATGAACACAATAAATAAATCTATTTTTAACGGCGCTTCTTTTGACTATTGCTTAACGGGCTGAATATTAACGCTAGACTATTCGTTTAAGTAAGTATTGTGCACGATACGGTTACGAGACAATGTATTTCACACATGACACATACGTAAGTTTCTACCTAAATATTTTGACGTCTTGTTATGTCAGTTGGGGACAATGCTTCTAAAGTTAATTAAGAACCGCAGAGCATGCGCAAGCGACTCTGCTGCTTTATCAAAGGCGAGAACAAAACCTGGGCGTTTGTATGAAATGTATTTAATCCGATGTTTGGTGCAATACTATACTCACGTGTATTGTGTATATATTTAAGTTGCTTGTTGTCGATTTCGTCGAATATATACGTTACGTTCGTATAAAACTTTAACTACGTCATTTTTTATGGAGTCTAGACATGAAGTAACGCTGAGTACCTGCAGCTTGGATTGAAATTTTCACCGCGAAAAGTAGAAAATGCTCATTAGAAAACCATTTATAAGTGATACTCGCCCTTTGAACAAAGTCTCTAAATTCCAGGCTTTCAGTTTCGAAGTATTTAGTAAAATGATAATTGCAACACTACTGGAATTGAGAAATGTCACAAGTAAATGTGAACGGTTTCAGGTTCATATATCGTGATATTTTCATGTTATACGAACGTAATGCTTATTTAAACTAATTAGGTACTTAAATTAATATAAGTAGTCAGTTTAGAAATTTATTTTTGTGTAAAGTCAATTTTGCCACTGTGAACAGATGGAAATATCATCATATTTGAAATTGCTAGGATTAAGAAATATATCTTAGACTTTTGATATAAATCATTCGGACTCCGCCTAACCTTTTTCTTAAGTATAATTACAGTTGGCTTTTAGTATATTATATGGAAATTCCTATCTTATATCCACAAATCCAAGTCTTTCAATCAAGTCAATGTTTATTAAGTGAAGAATATTGACAAATACTGTAACCTATACTTATAATATAAAAAGCTGATGAGTTTTTTTCTTTGAGCGCCCTAATCTCAGGAACTACTCCAATTGATGGTCCAATTTGATTTAAGCCTGTAGGATATAGTAAAGAAATACACAACGAAAACGGGGAGAAGTTGCGAGCTTTGTGTCAATGGTTAAAGTGACGTGAATGTCATGTATATCTTCATAACGTCGCCTTCAACAGTTAGTCCTTTATGATTCTTAGCCAGTTGTACTGATATTCTCATTTGCCATATAATATTAGTATCTAGTTAATATCTAGTCATCTCGTTAGGTATGTGTGATTACTATAAACAAAGCATTGTGATCTCTCCATTGTTTTAAACAATACTCTGAGAAAGTACCATTTGACGAACATTAGCGAAGTGATATGAATGCACGCGTATTTTAATTACAAAGGTTTAATTATTTAATAGTGTAGTTAGTTACAATTGAATGAATATTTTTATGCTTGATTATTTATTGTGTACGTTGAGTTTTATCCTACTGTGTGTGGCTAAAAATATTTGCAGAACAATAATTTAACAACTACATTAAAAAAATGCAAGGCAACGCAACAAAGAGTAGTACAGTCAACACATAAGAATGAGTCTATTTGTGATTCCCATTCACATTCTCTTTACCGAAGCAAACAATTATCATTCAATCACCATTCACGTATTCTATCAGCGGTCTACGATGCAGGGTTGTCACACAATTTTTTTATGGCTGCATGTTTAATGTTACATTTTGGCACCTCCTATTGCCCAGTGGTCTTCAAGCGAATATCAAACAAAAAATAAGACAAGCTTCATGTTCGATTCCTGGGTGTGACAAATATGTGTCACATAGTGTGCGTGTGTATTTCAGAAATTCTTTGGACTAATTTGAATTGCCTTTGACATGTATATTGTCACACTAAATATGTATTTCTTTTAGTAAATACTTTTTTTAATCTTTGTATATACAACCAGTTTACAGTTATACAGATCTTATCTAGCTTATCAACATAAAAAGCTGTATTTGTTGTTTGGCTCGTGCCAGCCCTGCAATAAAGTTCAGTGCCCCACCAGAAGCGAGTAAAATCGAAAGTAGTCGTGAAAGTAAGACCTTGCACTTGGCAGCGAAAGGTGCTCACAGCTCATAACATATAGTTAGGTGGTGCACGCCGTAAACACTGGCATTTTACTTATTAGGGGGTAGGCAGAAAGAAAGGCGAACGAAAGCTGTAATGAGTAGACGAGAGAGGCATTGCGAGTTGTAAATATAGCCCATTAAAAGTGGGGCCATGTTTGGCTTTAATAGAAAAAAAAACGATGATTATATCTGCGTTATTTTTAGAAGAATAATTATCAAACTCTGGTAAGTGCAGCACTGAGGTTAGTTATTGGGAAAGGGACAAGTTATTGAAAAATATGTATTTGAAAAAAACATTGATCATCCATCAATAATGAACATTGCCATTACGATTTATGGGATAAAGCCTGGTATCAGACTTTTTGCGGAGCGCAATAAAACTCTTCTGTTATTAAAACCTTTGGGTGTGAAAACCTAAAAATCAAATCAGTCTTCTTGTAAAGTCGTAAATCGTAGCAAAATCGATCAAGTTGTTTAAAAGATTAGCCGAAATAAATTAAGGAGAGGAGTCCCTATTATGCAGTAGCATGAAAATAGTGATTGCATATTCTTATATGATTCTTAATTATTATTAAACCTTAATTAAGAACCAATTATACCATAGAAATCTAAATAACAAGGTAATAGAAATGGCATACACCGCGGCGATCTATCGAAACGCATGTCGCCGGTGGGCGGGGCTTCAACACATTCACAGCAAATAACTACGCAATCACGCAAACATTAACATCGAGAAGACCAAGCAAACAACACTAGGCTGTACATCTATTACAATAAAGTTGACTTTGTCGTTGTATGGATTCACTAACTCACACAGTCATTGCATTTTTTTGCGTTAGTCGTAGTGATTACGTAAACTACACTAGGGATTGACTACGGATATAATGAAAGACGAAATTATGAGTGACAATGTTTTTTGTTGTATTCTTCTATATTATGCACTTACAAAAAAAAAACTCGCTAATTGTCGGTTGACAAAAAAAAATATATATTAGGAAATACTTGGTAGGTAGGTTTGGTATATACCTATGGTGGTTTTTTAGTCGTCTTACAAAAGCAGCCCAGTTCATGTATCCAATGACTAGTAAACGTTCATAATAGAAAAATAGGTATTTATGAGATTTGGATAAATTTAAATTGCAATTTTTATTCAATGCTATGCTATAACGCAAGGCGTACTTTTTGAAACATTCAGTTGCGAGCGCGGTCCGAGCCGTAAAAATGGGGAGGGGCGCGGGCGGCAAGTTATCAAGCATGCAACTAATTTCATAGTGTATATTCGGCCTAAGTTGTAGGGTACCAATTTCGTTTACCCGTGGTAGACATCCACTTGTCTTTTGTATTTATTTCAATCCTGTGGGAATCTGAAATAAAAATATATTCAATAATATGTTCACAAAAACAAACGACTATTAAAATTGTTACTTTTCGTATACAATGTTCATTTTGGATAATTTGTCCGCACTTAACCACATCACTATTTCCGACAGTTTTTTGCGGCCGTACCACTACAAATACGATCGCATTGATAAATATTATTTTTCGTTATACATTTCTCTTTTTACAACGGTGCATTTCTGTAAGTTTCTTACTGCAGAGGCAATGATTAGTAAAGAATGCAATTGTTGCAGGATGGTGCGATATAAATATGGTTTATAATGAAGGTTATGTTTTGAAATTTAATTTTGCAATAACATCAATATTACTGCAATAATTCACTTACCGATAAAATGTTATCTATTTATTTATGTTATTACACGATGCAGATGAATTTCCAGCCTGAGAAACCCCGCAAAACACCATTTTTAGTGGTTCTTGCTGTGACGACGTTCCGCGAGCGACTGAGCGTAAGTTCGCGCGCTGGTGTCGTCCAAGACACCAGTGTGGCGACAAGGTCACGCGGCGTTGGCACTTCTATTACCTTGTTATTTAGATTTCTATGAATTATACTAATTATATTAAAGTGCTTTAGTTATTTTAAAACCAGTCCAAAACATATGTTCCGAGGTCGTTTTCGCGTAACATCCGTTAATATTATAACAGTTACGTGTTCGGTTACTTTAACTGCGTTACGATTATTTTAAACTTTATCTTAAATGTTCCAGTATCCGCTTTGACTGTTTACAGTTTTAGATGAGCACCGGTAAAATGTGCAAAGGTTTTTAGAAATCTTTCTCCGTTTGTGTGTGGGTAAAAATGGATTATATAAAATTAAGTATAATAAAAGGTAGAAAGAAAGATGTTTTTTGTTTTGCTAATGGAAGAACAAATAAAATTATTTAGCGTAGGTATCTAGGTAGTAACTTATGAAAGGGGAATTGGTCATCTTTTTAAAACGGTTTGTTGCTCATGCTTTTTTATTTGTGTTATTGGGATTGCCCGACTAGTTTCGGACCCAACCGAGGTCCTAAATCATGAGTTGACGCACTTTTGCTGCAAGTGTATTACACCGAGTATACGCTTCAATTGTTGTATGGATGGAAGTCAATGGAAAAAATCGGTTTATATTCGCATGTGCGCAGCTTTACAATAATTATAAAATTGACGTAAAATTAAGTGTTTCTGTTAGTGCATTCACGATGTTTCCTTTCATAACATGAACATTTAGTCCCCAACGTCATATTCTCTCGTTATTCCTTCCTTCTACATATCTTAATTTCTCTATAATTATATTAGATGGCAGGTGCGCACGCGCAGCGGGGCGTGGCTTCCTCTTCCTAGCGACTATTCCGTTCCTAACGCCGTGTTATTTACATTATGCTGACTTCTACCCAATGCTGAATCATTCCTCTTAATGACATCGCTTCCAAACTCTTTAATTATGTATTTATTGTATTATTTGATAGAATTTAATCGATAATGCAATTGATGTCGACTTTTGAAATGTCGGTAGTTACAAAACTAATATGGCGCAATAAATTAAGTTTCAACTTTTTGCAGATCAACTGGATGTACTTATCTAAGATATGTATTAATATTAATTTTACTCTTCTGATCTTTTTCAGAAAGTACATAAGCAAATACAAAGACTGATTTGAAAAAAAAATGATAGTAACTATCGTGAGAATGATTCATGATTAAATGCCTATTTGTCGGGGTTGCCCGATTGGTAGAGCCCGGTAGAAACTACTCGGGCAACCCCGGTAAATACATGTGAGTAAACTTTATAATCGTCATCATTTAATAATTTGAAAAATGTAACATTCCTCATTAAAAATCATTTTCACGTTCAGTCCAAGCTACTGAAGCTGATAATAGCCAACCGTGACAATTAGATAATATCATAATACCTACATATACGTAGTCAAATAATAACTTACTTTCTACTTCAAAAATAACTTTTTTAATTAATGTTATCAACGAAATCTTTTTCTTAACATAACATCGCACATAGTTTACATCGTAATTGTTATTAAGACTAAATGCGTTGTATAATGTTCACATTTTTGTTGTAATAAATCTCATTACTTCATCTACGTAATACGTATTTTAATAATTTTGTTTTTATTACGTTAAGATGCGCAACGCTCTCCGCGTTTTGATAACTCATATTAAAGTTGCTAATGTAATAATTATACTAATTTGTGTATGGAATTATAAATTACAGTATTATTGTGGTTTAGAAATGTGAGAATGCAGTTGCAGTAAGATACGCTTTTTTGCAGTTTTCCTGTACAATCACCATTTCATTTAAAAAATGATTTAAAAGCCAAAAGGAATGAACTAACTGAAGCCAGTTGTAATATTCAGTTATTCTTATATCCAGCGTATTAGTTTTTATTCCTGAGAGTCGTGAGACTGATTGTGAATGGTGGTTGATGAATTGGAATGTGGCCAAAACGCGGTACCGGTTTAGTCAGTAAGTCTGACACTACCCTATTCCATCCCCGAGTAGGTGGGTGTCCATGAGGATTCCCACTTTACCAAAAGACAAAAAAGGTTTGTTAACATAGCAACATCATCATCCTATATTCGTCCACTGCTGGACATAGGCCACCCCAATTGCACGCCATCGAGATCTATCAGCTTCTGCTCACATCCAGCTCTTGCCAGCCATCATCTATACTCTATACTAATATATAAAGCTGAAGAGTTTGTTTGTTTGTTTGTTTGTTTGAACGCGCTAATCTCAGAAACTACTGGTCCAAATTGAAAAATCTTTTTTGTGTTGAATAGTCCATTCATCGCGGAAGGCTTTAGGCTATAAACCATCACGCTGCGACTAAAAGGAGCGAAGATATAATGAAAAATGTGAAAAAACAGGGTAGGTATAAATCTTAACTTATATCTTCTACCCACGGGGACGAAGTCGCGGGCAACAGCTAGTATAGCAATAAAGTTGACTGTCAAATACATTGTCATCAACGCGACAAGCCCACAGTTTCCCATACACCGGTTTTCGCGAACCGGTCTCTCGTCGCTGTGCTTTCTAGAGAGCGCAGCTTTCGCGCACGCGTTCATTTATCATAGCCAGTAACCACTGTTACTAGTTTTCTATATATAGGTAGTTGATTGACGGTATTTGTCGTTTATGATTGTTACCGAACCGTGAAATTGTAATACAATAGAGTTAAGCTTTTTATGGGATTGTGGTGTAACGATTTACTAAGTTGTTGTTTGTGTTAAATGTTTTGGTTAAAACTTTCTTGTACGCTTGTCGACAGTAAATTGTAGATTGGAAAAAATTGCTAGATACATACTTTGTTATTAGTTTTATTCTTTTCTTTATGGCACCGACTAAATAAAACCTAGGAGAGCAAAAAGTTTTTGGTAAAAAATCTAGTATTTAATTTATTCAGATGAAGTTATCAAAGGATGAGCTTAAATATATAATTTTCCGTACGTCTGCATCAGGTCTGTAACTCATGAATGATGAACTAAAAAATAGGCTTTTTATTGATAGTGATTTTATATTTATATAATACGTAATACGTTTGGCACCGTCATAAAGATGGGTGACCATAGAAATCTAAATAACAAGGTAATAGAAGTGCCAACGCCGCGTGACCTTGTCGCCACACTGGTGTCTTGGACGACACCAGCGCGCGAACTTACGCTCAGTCGCTCGCGGAACGTCGTCACAGCAAGAACCACTAAATATGGTGTTTTGCGGCGTTTCTCAGGCTGGAAATTCATCTGCATCGTGTAATAACATAAATAAAGAAATAACATTTTATCGGTAAGTAAATTATTGCAGTAATATTGATGTTATTGCAAAATTAAATTTCAAAACATAACCTTCATTATAAACCATATTTATATTGCACCATCCTGCAACAATTGCATTCTTTACTAATCATTGCCTCTGCAGTAAGAGACTTACAGAAATGCACCGTTGTAAAAAGAGAAATGTATAACGAAAAATAATATTTATCAATGCGATCGTATTTGTAGTGGTACGGCCGCACAAAACTGTCGGAAATAGTGATGTGGTTAAGTGCGGACAAATTATCCAAAATGAACATTGTATACGAAAAGTAACAATTTTAATAGTCGTTTGTTTTTGTGAACATATTATTGAATATATTTTTATTTCAGAATCCCGCAGGATGCAAATAAATACAAAAGACAAGTAGATGACTACCACGGGTAAACGAAATTGGTACCCTATAACTTAGGCCGAATATACACTATGAAATTAGTTGCATGCTTGATAACTTGCCGCCCGCCGCCGCCCGCGCCCCTCTCCATTTTTACGGCTCGGACCGCGCTCGCAACTGAATGTTTCAAAAAGTACGCCATGCGCTATAGCATAGCATTGAATAAAAATTGCAATTTAAATTTAGCCAAATCTCATAAATACCTATTTTTTTATTATGAACGTTTACTAGTCATTCGATACATGAACTGGGCTGCTTTTGTAAGACGACTAAAAAGTCACCGTATAAACCAAACCTACCTAGGTATCAAGTATTTCCTAATAATATTTTTTTTTGTCAACCGACAATTAGCGAATTTTTTTTTTGTAAGTAGGTACATATTATAATGTAATCCATAGACGAATACAACAAAAAACATTGTCACTCATAATTTCGTCTTTCATTATATTTCGGATCCGTAGTCAATCCCTAGTGTAGTTTACGTAATCACTACAACTAATGCAAAAAAATGCAATGACTGTGTGAGTTAGTGAATCCATACAACGACAAAGTCAATCTTATTGCATTAGACGTACGGCCTAGTGTTGTTTGCTTGGTCTTCTCGATGTTAATGTTTGCGTGATTGCGTAGTTATTTGCTGTGAATGTGTTGAAGCCCCGCCCCCCGGCGACATGCGTTTCGATAGATCGCCGCGGTATATGCCATTTCTATTACCTTGTTATTTAGATTTCAATGTGGGTGACTAATTTTTGCAAGTTATTCTATTGGTAGGAAACCCTGAGTTGTGTGTTAATGAGAGTTTAACTTATACTGGACTGTATTTATTTCTCTTAAGTCTAAATAATTGATCATTCAAAGTCAAAACGGATTCGCAAAATTCATTGTCAGTTGCGCAACCTGGCATTGGCTTGAACGTGGTGTGTTAACTTAAACACGACCTCCTGATTGTCATGGGATTCGACGTCCTTCGAACAGCAATAAAATACTTCACGTGTGTTTAAATACAAATTGCTTTTCTGGGATACTAAGTAAAGAGTACTAGGAAATGAAGAGGTTTGGTGAGATAAATAGAATATACTATACATATATAGTGTTTGTTGGTTGAGGTCACCAAGCCAAACACAATGTGCGCGACCGACGTGTCGCGTGTCCAATCTCCGCGTAGGACAAGCATTTGTGTGATCCACAAATGATTGTCCTGAGTCTGGGTGTCTTTGCGCATGTGATTCGAATGTTTGTAACACTCCCCGCGACCCAATGATGAAACTTACAGTTTTCTTTTAGAAATGAAAATGACTTTTATTTAGACACTGATTGTATAAAAAAGCATTGTTACTTTACGTCTCAAACCACACCCTCGGTGTTATATTTTCGGCAACATGTTTAAACGTTAACATATTGTTTTGAAAAACATATTATCAGTAGATATGCCTGCTTACTTATTTTACTTCTAAATGGCTACATTTGTTTTAAGTTTTAAATTATGCGCGTATTAGTATAGCTTAACCATTATAATATTTAAATGACTTATCTTTGCATAGGTAACCATTGATGTGCTTGGATACATACTTAACAAACAGCAAATAATTCTTCCGAGTAGCTAATTCAAGTCTTCAATAAATATGTACTTTAGAGTCACTTGTTTGATCAAATAAGGCGAATGACAACACTGTACAGCTTCAGCTGTGGGCAGACGAGCTTTCTCTCAAGTTTCTTTATAATCAGTTGAGAGACCCGCGTGGGCTACACCTTGAACTAAAAAGTTAAGAAGATTACGTTGTTGTGATGTACCGACACATGTAGCAATCAGTTTGAGTGAATGTAGGAGCCATCTAATAACAAGTAAAGATAATTGTAATGATCTGGACTTACCAAATGTAAGTGATCTATTGCATCGTCGTCAAAGTTGTTTTTTTTTGTTAACATGACCTCAAGGTATTCAAAATGATCACGTCCCATTTTTGCCTTTCCACCTTCTAATTAAAAAAATTGTGATGATAATGGCATTTCATTAAATTTATCTCAGGTTAAATGATGTTTGATGGAGCTCATGTTTTTCTAATAACTGACGTCAGATAAATGTGTTGAGCATTTTTGTTGACGTTTTCGAAAACTGACGAAACACTTCTGATCTTTAAGATGGAATATTGACACTTGGCTCATAGAAACAATACTTAAATATTAAAAACGAGCTTACAAGTGCCTACGTGAAGAATAAGGGTTTATACAAGGTTTTTTTTAGTCCTGAATTAACCTGCATTATCAAATGAAACCTCTTTTGTTAAACAGGTTCAAAAAGGTGAATGAGAAGATGAATTTGGTACAAAATAAACTAAAACCGAACTTATAAAAATAACATGTAGTAAAACATCATACACTAACTATGTATTACGATAGTGACCCAGCAAGCCTGCCCCTGTACTATGAGAAGTATTTACATTTTGTCATCCAAGTTTCGTCCGCGCAGTGACACTTGCGCAAGTGACAATGAAAATGGCTGTTAGGTGTTAGGAATTGATTTGAATTGTATGTTTTCTTTGTAGTTGTTTTTAGAGTTCCGTACACAAAAATTAAAATGAATCCCTATAACGAAAAATCTGTTTCCTATTTGTCTGTCACTTCAACCGTAATTAATAGCTAGACTCGTTCTTATACTTCTTATAGTGTCTTTCTTTTTCCTATATGACCTGGAGTCACGAGATCGACCAGGTTTTGGCAGCTGGATCCTGCCAAAACCTGGCCAATATTGCGTTCTTTTAAAAAAAACAATAAAATTATAGTATCACATATTATTTTATCAAAGTAACTTAATTAATAGTGAGGAGCTCGTGGCTAAGCTATAACCGCATAAGTGATTCGATCACAGGTTAAGCCGTGCTTGACGCGGTTGGTCCGTAGATGGGTGACCATCTTTGTCATACCGAGTTCCTCCGTGTTTCGGAAGGCACGTTAAATTGTAGGTCCCGGCTGTTATTCCTACATCTTTGACAGTCGTTACAGGTAGTCAGAAGCTTGAAAAAGTCTGACAGCCAGTCTAACCAAGGGGTGTCGTGTTGCCCAGGTAACTGGGTTAAGGAGGTCAGATTCGCTCCTTGTAAAACACTGGTACTTAGCTGAAGCCGGTTGGACTGGTAGCCGACCCCAACATATGTAGTTGGGAAAAGGCTAGTCGGATGATGAACTTAATTAATAGTCGTGTCGTCATCGACATTGAAAATTACAGACTACTTTTAAGAAACTTTTATAAACCACGATTGTAATTTACAAGTGTCGTCGCAAATCGATTCCATGATTACAGACAGTTCACTCGAAATATAACGATTAGTCAAACGATTGCCATTGTTTATCGAAATCAGCAGAAACTGTCTCCGAGCGAAGGAGGTCTGCATAAGTAGGTCGCGAGCACGCCTCGTTACATCTCCGTAACACCCATTATTAATGGTATTACAAACAATTTGTTGTTTTAGTTGACCTCAATAATACTTAAAAGTGTTAGTTATTGATTTATTTTGTATAATTCTGTGAATTAAACAGTGCTAATTCTATTCTTTTGGTATAGTTTCGTCAAGATTTTAGAGTTTAAGCCAAAGTTATGGTGGCTGGTATACTTGTCTTGTTCTAAATCTGTCAGGGTGTGTTATGCATGTGACTTGAATTATCCTGAAACCGCCACGGAACATTATTGTAATCTTAGAGCGGGAGTCGTTATATTTTATGGGGTGAGGGCGTATTGCCTACTAATTATCAAAGCGCACTTCAAAAGCACAACCTTGTTGCTACACAAAGCAAATACAGCCTTTGAAACAACATAATATAACCGTGACAAATACGACGAAACTAATCGAAAATTAACAGTTGAATAACAAACGAACATTAATCCACATATCATAATTTAATTCATAACTTTGATTGAGCTTGAATAGGACTCTCACAATTAGTGCAGGTATATTCGGAACAATAATATGTGCAATAGTATCAGTTTTTTGAGCGGCTAGCCCGGCCTTGACTAAACAGCAAACAGTTCACGTACATATCGTGTGAATAAAACAAATATGCCATTAATACAGTTTTGCCTTTCACAAAACGTATATAGAACTTAGGACGGTTGTACACGAAGCAACGCTGGCCGACGATGCAACGAAATTTGTTGTGCAGTTAGGAATATAAGTGTATGCTATGGGATTAGAAGGTTTCTGGGGATATAGACAAGTTACATTTCTCCGAATCAGTCTTATGTATTGAACTGACAAGTCGACATACCATTGCTTTTCGAAATGCAACGTTATTGTCACGCGTTTAAAGTATTAAATTTGTGACGTGATAAAACATTGAATACCATCACAGTACAGCAACTCAGTGTTCAGTTTTAGGGACAAAATATACACAATTTCTATAGAAAGATTGCTGTAAATCATGAAATTTAATGGAAAACTTAAGCGAGCTCAAACGGCATATCTTCTTTTCTTTGAGCTCGCTCAATTATTTCATTACATTTATGCGTGATCATAGTTTGTTTGGTTAACGACAAATGCAAGCCTAGCTAGAGCTGTTAGCTTGGTCTTGGACTCTTGACTGATATACCGAATTAAGACAAAATAATGGAGGAGTGTAACACGCACGCAGGAGTGTAACACACATTAGCATACGACATTTGAGATTGAGGTCGTCGAATATTGGAGGCACGTTGCCTCGTGTGTGACGTGCCTTATTACAGTCATTGGTACACTAGTATTTTTATTTGAGTTTCTGTGATTTATTGAATTTGAGATATTTTAGACATAATCTTTTAATTTTGATAGTAGAAATTATTAAACTGCAGGCCGAGTGGCTTATGACTCGTGTTTTCTTGTGTAAGCGTAGAATAAATGTGACAAATATTATAATTATCATTAGTAATTCGTGATTCGCACTCGGTTTGTGCTAAGAGGTTTGGGTTCAAAACTAGAATTGATTAGTTATGTAAATATATTATATGGTTGCTTGCTTAACCTTTGGTATTGTAGCGGCAAAGGAAATTAGCTGAAGTATATTTGTGAAAACAGCTTATTAACACTTCATTTTCCTACTTTAAATTATAATAAGGTTCAGTTTTCTCTACCATTAAGTTCTGCATTTTCTATCATCTGTGCCGATGGTTTGTACCTACTTACGTGATATAACTGACTGGCAGATAACTGTTAAGATGAAATGGATTGTTTTTACCCATATGTATTAAATGTTACAAACGTTTTAATAGCAAGAGATGATTATTTGTGGATAAACTCACACATTTGCGTCAATGACAGCAGGATAGCAGTCTAAGTTGTAATGACAACATAACACACGTCACTGTCACTTGAAGTGTCATCTTTCCTAATAGGTCAGTCTAGTCTAAACCATTAATTAATAGGTGTTTGCAACATCCCCTTCATAGCTCTCGGCTTTACGAGACCGCTCCAGTTTCAAAGATCATTGTAATTAACACAGCTGTTAGGCGAAATCTGAGTTTTGCACTTAATTAAATTTTATAGCTGTGTTTCATTTCTTGGGTTTAGTTTTACGATTCTGTTACTAAACTGACTAGCTAAACTGACGAAGAATTGTTAACATACCTACATAATATATTTGAAATACATTGTATTGTTTAAAACATATAATCCACGGTAATTTAAATTTGATCACTTCATTGATACTTTACAGCGCACACGTAGAGGGTAAAACATTATTATTAGATGACGACTAGTTTCGGACCTAATTGGAGTCCTAAATCATGAGACGACGGCCGGTTCAAACAAGTCGGACAATCTCAAGAAATACGCATGAGAAATCCGTTGCATAATTTAGCAATGAATTATTCTCATGATAGTTACTATAAAATACATACACACATTTATTTATTTATCAAGATAGAATGAATACAACAATGAATAACAAATACACAAATGTATCATGAACAAATTATATAAACACAAAAATCTTATTAAAACCAAGACAGCCTTATTTTTAATGATCATATATCATGTTTCGTTACCGGCTATAAAAGTTATTAGCCCAATCAATCGTAAAATTAATTAACATTTAATTTAACATTTAATTCAAAGATTAACTTAATACATATCGCATTACCTCCCGCTGTAGGTTAAAAACTAAGTAAGAGGATCCACCACAGCGTGTTACTGTGCGAGCGAGACAGCGCTCTACATCTTCTATCGCCATCCCTTTCCCACAACTGTAAAAATATTACTTTGCGAGGAGGCACTAGCCCTGAACAGGTTTAGATATACCGTCATCTAATGAAGATATAACAGTTTTCTCTGAGATAAATGTTATGAAGAGTATCCAGTTTTAATAGCTTTTCCATAATATAACGAGTTTGTGATTTTCTTGCGATGTTCCGATAAACTCGTTTCTGAAGTGGTTTAGGATGTCATTATGTCTAGGAATAGCTTTGAGGATATGTTATAGTTTCCTGTATAAACTTGATTTTGGTAGCCTTTTGGGTAAATGCAGACAAAATATTGAATACCGTCACCATACAGATTAAATAAATGATTGAACAAATTAGGTTTATCGAGGGTATTGATAGACGAGTAAGTATGATGTTTTGACGATAATGCGGTGAATTTGGATCCCGAAAGCATTTTTTGTTAAAAAAAAATTTCATGTCATTTGAATTCGCGAACTTATCCCAAATCTATTTCTATTACTAATATATAAAGCTGAAGAGTTTGTTTGTTCGTTTGAACGCGCAATTCCCAGGAACTACTGGTCCAAATTGAAAAATTCTTTTTGTGTTGAATAGAACATTCATCGAGGAAGGCTTTAGGCTATAAACCATCACGCTGCGACTAATAGGAGCTAAGATATAATGGAAAATGTGAAAAAAAACCGGGCAGGTATACCTAAATCATAACTTATATCTTCTACCCACGGGGACGAAGTCGCGGGCAACAGCTAGTATCAAGATAAATTCCAGCAGCTGCTATCTAATCATAATTTATTAAAAAGGAATTAAAATTGTAACAGAAGAAGTAGAATATACTTTACGATACAATGATAGAGATCATAGTTCACTAATCGGCAAAAAAATGTTGAGCATATTGAAAAATACTTCGCATACTCGAGACCACGTGAGAAAACTCGGCGTGGGACAGAACTTGTAAAACTAACTAATAAAAATGTTATCGAACCTCAGAATAATAATATCAGCAATTTGCAGTAAGAATGCTACTTCCAACAAAGATTTTAAACGCAAAAGTTTGTATGTATGGACGTTTGTTCCTCTATCACTCAAAAACTACTTAACAGATTTAGATGAAACTTGGTAAACAGATAGTTTATAACCTGGCTTGACACATATAGCTTTTATCGGATTGTATGTATGTATGTATGCTATTTATTCAAATGAAAATTATATAAGTTCATACAATGTCCCACAAAGCCAGTGTATATAGGCCTGTCTGTGGGTAATAATTACTAATAGAAATAACTTTATAATGCTTGTGTAATAATGCGGTAATACCTAAACTATTATAAAATTTAGCTTAGAGGTTGTTTTATATTCCCGTGGGATCATTTTCGATTAGCAGCGGGCAGGCACGCGGGCACAAGCTAGTCTTAAATATTGATATCCTAGTAATATGTGTGTTTACGACCGGACAGAGCAATCTCGCGTGGATGTTGCGTTGCAACAGCCTGCGGACGAGAGCCATCAGGGACCTGTTTGGTGGGTCCTGGCTTACTGTAATGAGATGGTAGGTGACTCATTGACCCATGATGGATGGCGCAGGATGTTTAGATTACACATGATCTATTTTGATTTGATTTAATAGGTTAGTAGTTTTATTTGCTCAGAGTCTTGAACATAAATTAGTTTGTATGTGGTCTTGACTTAATAACCTATACTAATCTATACTTCTATACTTAATATATAAAGCTGAAGAGTTTGTTTGTTTGAACAGAATCTCAGGGACTACTGGTGCAGATTGAAAAAATATTTTTGTGTTTAATAGACCATTCATCGAAGGAGGTTTTGGACTACATAACATCACGCTGCAACTAATAAGAGCAAAGATACAATGGAAAATGTGGCAAAAACGGGGAAAAATATTCATCTTCGAGGGCTTCCGCTCAAAAAATCCTATCATCCTATCGACAGGGGCGACAGCTAGTACAAGATAAAGTACTCGGATTAAAAGGTAAAATCGAGAAAAGAGTTGGTATTCTTCTCAATGCTGATGAAATCGAAGGTTTTATACAGGAAGCAAGAACAACTGCGCGTGAGTCTCATGCAGATCGCGTCGAAATGTAATTTAATTTGCATCTCGACAAACTTGTTTACAAGAACAATTCTGCATTGTATCTCGACTAGCATTTGTTAAAAAAATAGTTAACAAAAATATCTATATTCAAATCCCACGGTTCCAAAACGCCATTATTATTATTTAGCATATGTTGAAATATTCATTTAATAAATCATGTAAATTCCGATTTAAAACAAGTTTACATAAATTCAATTTAAAACATATCCTGTTTGTTCCAATCTTGAGACGAAGTCAGATCTTCTGCTATAAAATTGATTAAAGTCATCTGAAGGACCTTGGACTTAAACCAATGCTGGTTATTTAAACGAAACAAGATTTATTTAGTTGAATTTTGATCACTTGCATCACTTAGAAAGGTGCAATCTGAAATAGCAAGGTTTTAAGAATGGATCTGATTAAATATTAGCATTCTGATTAGCAAACGCCTTGGATTGTGTCTTGTGGATCGCATACGTTTAATCTATAATGTGTTAATGTGATGCGCCAATGTTAGGATTTGTACATCAATAAGGAACCTAGATTTAATGCGAATACTATGCATAAACAATTTTAAAGTCTCTGATGAGTCACCTTAAGGCCGGGTCGTGAATTTAACAGCAAAATCTGATAGCTCATCTGATAACTACAAGAAACTTCATCGCTGGTTTTGCCGATATGATGAACTAAATATTTTCAAAAATAAAATGTTTTTAGTCGGGCTAAAAAAGGCGTTCAGGAAACGTTATTTTATAATATTTATAATGTCTCACTGTGTGAGTTTCCAAAAAATACAATAAAGTCCTTCCAGATTTTTTTGCCAAAATTTCAAACCGAAACTGCCTTTCGAATATTCCGAAACAAAGTCGCATCTCTAGTTAAAACGTGTTGTTTCATAAAATCTGGTTTAAAACAAGTTTCTGTAAAGTTCACACCGTGAAGTTTGTAAGCGCATCATTCGTGGATAAGAAATTGTACAGATCGAATTGTGCATATTAATTGAAGACTGGTGTCCGCTTGGAACGTTCATTATGTTACGCAGACATCCTTTGGGTACGTTTTGATTTCATGGGAATAATCCGAATGCGTCCTCTTTTTGAGGAAGCTCAATAGAAGGTGTACATTAACTAATAGAGGAGGGCTGATCTGATTAGTATCTTGCATATGCAAAGGAACTTGGAACTGTTATTGTATCTATAGGTTTTACCCATTTTTATGATTTTAGTTTTGTAAGAATAATTGTAGTGAAAATGAAAATATCAAAAACAATAATCATTTCTACCGTCTCATACTTGTCAATCCCACATTAAGGATTTCAAAGAAATGCGTTGTAAATTCTGCCATTGACTGCCAGGTTTGAAATTACCCGATCAAGACATCAATCATCAACCAGAATAGTTCTAAAAGTAGTAGATTACAATGTGCTCTGCTCATCATAGCCTTTTCCCTTCGCTTGTTATCTTTATTGAGTTTGCTTCAAGGTGATCTAGATGATACAACCTGGCTTACTTTTCCCACGTACGGTCAAGAGTTTTGCTGTAAACTGTTTATTAACTATACTCTATACTAATATATAAAGCTGAAGAGTTTGTTTGATTGTTTGTTTGTTTGTTTGAACGCGCTAATCTCAGGAACTACTGGTCCAAATTGGAAAATATTTTTGTGTTGAATAGACTATTCATCGAGGAAGGCTTTTGGGCTATAAACCATCACGCTGTGACTAATAGGAGCTAAGATACAATGGAAATTGTGAAAAAAACCGGGCAGGTATACCTAAATCATAACTTATATCTTCTACCCTACGAAGTCACGGGCAACAGCTAGTAAAAAATATTTTCTTTTTTGAGTTTGGCCAAGCTGTGATATTTTTCATCACCATAATCATAGTTAGTGGTAGGGCGTTGGTTGGTGAAGCTTCTATTTTCTGCTGTTCACTGTTGACTTTGACTTTCAATTATTTGTATTTTTGTCTGCTATACCCGACTAACATATAATATTCGATGTCATAAGGGGATAATTTTATTTAATGATATTAATAAGAGTTTACTGTTATTCCTCAGTAGTTTCGGACCCAACATGAGCAGTCGCGAGTCGTCTTGTTAACAAAAGCCACAGTTTTTTCACTATAGTTGAATATTTCATTCTGCTACAGCACGCAAACATGATCTTCTCATATTCATTGTTACTTTCGTCATTCCTGATTGCATATAACATTATTAAATGATGTAACGGTTTACTCACGCGTATTTATCGGTGTAGCCCGACTAGTTTCGGACCCAACCGGAGTCCTTAATCATGAGCAGACGCGGCGGGATCGCGAGTCGGGAACTCGAAACTAGTCGGGCTACCCCGATAAATACGCGTGAGTAAACCGTTACATCATTTAATAATGAATCATTCTCACGACAGTTGCATATAACATGCACATAACCTACATTCTTCACCCTTTTCTGGTATCGTTATGTTTACAAGATGTGTAACCATTTTTGCTACTTCATTTCTTAAGTAGTGTTATGGCAATAGTAAATATTAGGTACTTACTTGATTATTTCTAGCAGTTAGGATTTTGAAAGGTTATATAATAAGGCATGTTTCCGTACCCAAAGATAAAGACGGAAATTATAACTAATGCTCGCTGTCAGTCTGCCTGTCAAAGCTATCCGTATCTTATGAACCGTGATAGCTAGAAAGTTGAAATTAAAAAGTTTCAGTGTCATTAATATAAGTATTTAAATAATTAAAATCCGATACGAGTTTAAGCGATTTTAAGATCAGATCAGATGGTAATTTACTTTTAAATTGTTTTTTTTTAAGTATTTGTACGGAAGTCTAAAAGTCGCGAATTCAACTCTTATTTGACCAGATTTGACGTCTACATGTGATTAAAATGATTATATTCGTATCATATTACATATGATTTATAATGAGATGATGTTACCTCCCTATTTTTTGCACGTCTTTACTTCAAGTTATGTAATGAAGACTTATTTGAAGAAATCCAAAACGATTGTAAAGACTCTAGACATATATTTAATTATTCAACACGTTTAGAATACGAAACTTGAATGCATCTGAAAGTGTTGCGTAGAAAGGTAGTCTTAGTCACCTGACTTAATAGATCGGACATTAACCTCAACTTGGCGCAGATGCTGTGACATAATCATTACTCTGACAGAAGTGTGTGTTATATGTTATCTAAATATATATTACAGGTCACGTTGTTTGTCCGCGATGGACTTCTAAAGTACTAAAACGATTTCAATCAAATTTGCACACCGTATGCAGTATGATTCAAGTTGAAAGATATATCCTATCTTTCAATTTGGATACATTTTTTTTTTGTATTTTTGTCCGTAGTTTTATCATCGACTGGTAGGCGGTAGGAAGTTAGCCCAGTCAGCTATTTTACAAACTATGCCATGTGTAATTTATTTTAGCTGTCACTTCTCTCGCCTCTAGTCTGTTAATAAGTTGCATTTTCTCCAAAAGCCAACGCTGTACTGGTTGGATCGCTACAATTTTTTCAAATGACAAATCAAAGACACTTATAAAAGGGGAATATTATTATTATACATTTAAATTTTCTATTCGTTTTATTCTAATGCGATGTAAATTGTCTGTACCCTGTACTTTGTGACCTTTTAAATGTTTAAGTGATGACTTATTATGGAGTAAGTGAGGACGAGAAAATGACGATTATGATAGATATTATTGATGACTGAAATCGTTACATCTCATTTCGATGCCTTATGAATGTATCGCCTACCTTAAAATAGATACGACGAGAAAAAACGCAGACTCACCCGTTTTAAAGACGTTAGCAATACCATGAAGCAATCGTCACTTGAGACGTACTTGTATATCAAATACTAATTTGACGATGAAAACTATTTTAAGGTTGACATGACATGTCCACAATTAGATTGTCTTTTTGAGGACTGCCAAGTTTGATATGACTGAGAGGTTACCTTGAGTATTCCCATCTTTATTATGAAATAATGTAAAGTGAAAAAGTTTGCTCTTCCAATGTGCGTCAAAAGATGCTTTTAGAAAGCTCTACAATCTCTCGTCAAGGCAATCATGTAAGTTTTAATGATTTTGAAACTTAAACTAAAAACCATATTTAAAATAAAAATCAGATTTTATGCACTTACCCAGTGAGTTGTCTCAGCTTGGTAGCTGCTTGAAGAGATGCGTAACCGTATCGAGAGAATTTTGCCGCTTCTTCCGATGGTGCGTTGAAAGCTGCCACATAACGGGCAGGACTGGAATCGTCTAGCCATAGACCTGATAGATTAGAAGATTTTTGATTATTAGGAATTTAGTCAAAAATGAAATGTGCCAGAAGTAAAATTTGGCGTGACAAAAGTTCTTCAGTAAGTAGAACTTTATGAAAGTCAAATTACAATTGACGGCACCTAGATTTACTTAGCCATTGAACGTTTTTTGAATTACAAAACTTAACTCACCCATTGAATATAACTTTGGCTCCAAAACGGTGTACAGTTCGTGCATCTTCTGCATTCCATATTCAGCAGCTTCCATTATCTCTCTCTTTTCTCCTATAGTCATATTCTGGCTTTCACTTTCACCTTCATCTAATTCTTGATCGGAATCATCGTACAAATAGTCATCTATTTCTTCATCAGGGTCGTCATTATCTTCACTAACGACAGTTTCCTTCGCTTTAGTCAAATTATCCTTGTCACAATACGTCACTATGATTGTCGACACATTTTTCGTTGCGGAAAACGAATGATTATTTTTATGATCCCTTTCAATAATTGTTATGTTATGAACTTCTTTCGTCAAAGTACTGTTGAAAAGGGGCATTAAATGTTTTAACACTTCGATAATAGTCGCAGAAGTAGCATTTTTGATATTTGGTTCACTCGTTAACAACGACACATATTTTGGCGTTTCAGTGGTGTGTTGGTCTTCAAAGTTTTCTATGCTTTTTGTTGTAGATTTCTTAGGTGAAGCATTAGATATTGTGTCAATCTTATCTTCCATGCCACTTATAATTTGATTTGCTTTCTTAGCTTCAGTTGCACTATCTCCAACATTTCTCTTAGGAGCAGGTAATATGATTGCTTCATTTAGTTTGTCAGGTGTATCACTAATGTTGTTTGTTATTCTATTAATTGAAGCAATTATAACATTAATGAGATCTTCTTCTTTCCTACTGACATTTTCATTAGATATATTTGCTAAAGTACTCAAGAATATTTTCACACGTTCTCTGTCTTTCGATAGTAAGTCTTTGTTTGAAGTTTTGTTATTGATTTTGAAAACGTCTTCTATGATTTTTGTGAACGGACAGTTAGGTGTTGTTCCTGTTGCGTTTGTTTTTGCTTCTTCGTTACTAACTAATCCGAAAAGTGATATTATAATCATAAATATATATTTATACCTGTAAATAAAAAGAAAAGTTCAAAGCACTCTACTGTCAAAAATAATTCTAAATAGTCTAAAAAAGTTAGGAGTCGTGGTTTCGTTGTTTTTTTCTCAGTTAATATAATTACTTCATCAACAGTTCTGGCTATCAAAAATTAACCAACCGTACCGTCTCTAACGCCGTCTTCGTTAAATCATTTATTAATTCTGCAAACATTAAAAAGCGTTTACACTTTTTACGTATTCAAATTCTTTTACGTAACTTCTTTGAGAAGGCTCAACAGCTTTCTATATTGGAATTTATTTTGACGTTCAAGCCTACAAAAAGCCCACATGAATTTATTAAAACGAGTTATACCATAATTTATTGTAGGATTTGGATGTTATGATAAAGATGGAAATGACAAGGAATCCGTTTGTTATTTTAGTAGGCGGGGCTTCATGTTTTGGTATTACATTGTGTCGTTGTCCGGAGTATTACTTTCAATAAATATTCATCTAAGTGCGAGTATGAGTTAAACAAATTCCGGAACCAGATTTAAATGCTATTAATTAATTCAGTTGCAAAATATGGTGAGCAAATATTATTCAAATCTTAGGCTGATACTGATCGGACCGTAAATGGCAATAACAACAAAATATACACACGACTTCAAATAAACAACAAGTGAGCCAAACATGATAACAAACTTTGAAAAAAAAACGGACTAATTGAAACCCATCTAATTTTTTAAGTATTTTAACTATCACGGCTACCTCAATGATTTAGACATATTTATTGATTGATTATTGAGATTTAGTGGTCCCGACCACTTAGGTTATATTAAATAAATATCACTGTATTTCCAACGTTTACAAACTGTCTCCGGGGAATACTCATATTCCTATTTTTGTCCATCAGTGCGGTAACTTAAGTGTACTGATAACATCACGTAAGGCCACATTACGGCCTGTTGTGAAGTGTTGTGCAGTCACACGCGGGCTCGGTCACATACTTTCGCGATGGCTGTCACCCAGAAAAGGAAAGTGTGCTTTCTCTGCGAGCGTTGTTTTGTCGTCATGTGAACCTTAACGTATAATGTCAACGTTCTACAGACATGTTGTTATAGTATATAATTTATTTATATTGGGATAGCAATGTTTTTCTTGTCTACTTTCAATTGTTTTTCTGTATCGACGGAATTTCCATAATTATTTGCTTATTTTAATGATTGAATGCTTATTGCATCTTACTGATATATTTCTGTTGTTTTGGCGATTGATCCCTAACTGGATTGGAAATTGCTTCAAGGTAACTTCATTAGAAAGAAGAAAGAAACTAAATTCGTATTTGTTTATCAGAATACACATTTTTTTCACATTCAATTCACATGAACAAAACTACCCAGACTCTGAACCAGCATTCGTGGCTCACACAAACGTTTGTCCTACGCGGGAATCGATTCCGCGACACGACCAGCACCACCATTGGGGTTGGCGTGGTGGCCGAAACACTAGGCCATCTGCACTGTCAAAGTTGTTCAAAGATGTAATAGTCACGGATACATCATCATTACCTATCTTTCATACATTCACATAAGAACATATCTGTAGCAACGCGAATTATTAAATATTTCTTAATTTTAATGAGAATCCGATGGATGTCGCAATGTAAAACCATTTTGTTATGTTTTGCGAAGCTTTTATTGCGAAACTTATTACTGAAGCAACCGCTATTGTTGGATAAATTAGTGAACGTTTGCCTCGTTGTGGGGTAATTGCGTTGGCAAATATTTATCGGTTTAACTTGAAACTAAATTAAATAATTATTTACCGTTTCATTTTTGATCAATAGTTTTTGTGTACTGTTAGAATTCTGTTTAGTTAGAATAGATTTCAAATTCGAGATATAGAACTCCTTTACAAATAGGTGGGGAATAAATACGTGATTTGGGGACTAATGATTAAGTAGCGTAGGTTCATATAATAGTCGATGTGCAGTGGGTTCGAATCCCGCATGGGAGAAAAAAATTGTGATCCATAAATGATGTTCGTTCATCGTGTATATTATTTCAATGAATTGAAACTCTTCGTTATACGAGAGTTATCTTTGATGTCCAAAACGATAAAAAGAAATCTAAAAATCTACATATTTGCAATATATTATTTTCGTTCGAGACTACAAAATATTTGTACACTGGAAGCAGCAGAATATTATAAACCTTATTTTACGTAACTAGGTGTTACATTAACCTATTATAACAATGTTTCCCGAAATTAATAAATATTCAAACACTATGACACTATTGAATACTGGTATAAACTGTAGGCTTTCAAACCAGAATCAACACATAAATCCAAATACATCGTCAAGCACGATTCCCATTAATCTCTTCTCTGACCCATCCATATCCAATCCTCGGCAATGCGTAACTAAACGAACACAACGCATCCGTGTTTGTCATCGATACACTTTCCAGTTAGCATAACTTATGTAAGTAGTTCCGTGTCGATGGAAACAGGTAAACCTGCGTGTTGCTGTGTGTATTATGTTAAATAATCGTGATTCTGGGAAAGGTAAGTAGGTGGGTCAGAGCTGATGCGGATTGTGGAGGATTTCGTGAAGTGACGTCAGTTGGGAGAAGCCTGAGTTCTAATACCATTTACGTATCCAAGCAACTAAAAGATTTCTTTACTGCTCGGACATCCGACTAGTTGAGGTCCCCACGACAAACCCACCACGCGCGGCGTATCGCGGGTTCGGACCCCGACATGTTTTTGTGTGTTCCTCGAATGCTTCTTCTAAGTCGGGGTGTATTTGCGCAAATTCCTTATTGCGAGAGAAGTTTTTTTAGTCTTTCTTGAATTCAATCACGCTATTCAACATTCTGAGCCTACCCGTTTCTTCGCCCAAAGTGGTGCGTATCTATAACGGTCTATCTTCCTTTCAAGAAAAGGTTTTTTTTCAAAAACTTATCTTAACTACAAAACCCTTATAGCTGACGGCAACCGAATGCAGTCTAAAGCATAAAATAATTAGGTTGGCGATACCCATCTCCCGACAATCACAAAGAAGTTGCTAGTTTATGTATGTACCAGTACCAAACATACTCGTACATGAATAAGTTAAAACAATATCAGCACCTACAAAATCCTACAACATAAACAAAAAGTGCAATTAAACAACTTGAACCACTGTCAGAACACGAACCTGCAACTATCCCTATAATCACGCACTTTTTGTAACAAACATGGAGAGTCCATAAATAAAGCGAGCCAACAAAAACATAATTCAAAACACAGTCACGTATGAAAGAGAAAAACAGATGTAACTGCCCACTCATAATCACCTATCATCACAAAAGTAAGCAATCGATCTACAGAACTCGTTCCATAGACGGACATGCAGACTGCGTTTAAATAACCACATTTGAATTCAAACTCTAACACTTTGAGATAAAGTTGGATTTCGTAAGCTTAAGTGAAGTGCAATTGCTTGCCAGTATGACTAATTGCATCATGTAATATTACTTAATGGGTTGCTTTTTATTTCAAATGGAAATTTATGTTTTATTTTGTAAAGTTCGGAATGATGGGGTAGAAGAAAAGTTAGATAATAACTATACACAGAATCCATTAAAATTGGTTGTAGAAGTGTCGTATTAAATAATTTCATGGAAAACACGGTTTCAGCCTAATCCAGTGAATCCAATGTAAATTAAGGATAAGGCACTACAATTCAACCATCTACCACTATGATGTAATGTTTGCTAGGGTCATATTGGTACTTCATATGTAGCCTATCTGACCTCTGTGATCCAGGATATATTAACCGTGTGCCAAGATTTAGATAACGTGACTACGGCAAATTATAATCTAACGTAAAGTTGTTGTTTTATCTCATCCTAGGACACTAGGAGAAAATATTATTAACCTTGAAAACAAGGTTAATCATACTTTCTCTTTTATTTATTTTCAGAAAAATGTTTTAGCAAAATATTCTGAAACGACATCAACAAATTAAAATTTGAAATCTAATTGAACTCCTTGTTTGTTGTTATTTATTAAACTACGAATTACATTAACAGTGAGTAGTTTGTAGATAGCGAGTAATTAAAACAATTAGCTACTGCGTGCAATGTTCCCACAGTTGAATATTGACGCTTAGTACTGTTGACGCAGGTTCAACGCCAAAGAAAGTTGTCACCAATGTTGAGTTCGCAGTTATAATGACGAGACGGGTTCGAATCCGAAAGTCGACTATTTGCCAGAACTGTAGATAAAATTTGTCATGTATATCTTATTTAAGACAAATAGTTCGTGCTATGAAAGACTGGATGAATTAATGAATAAACTCAAAAAAAAATCACTCTAATAAGCCCTAATAATCGAATAATAATAATCATGGCAGTATACAAACCGTAACACTTCCATATTTCAGAAACACTCCAAATTCAAATCCTTGAAAAAGAAAATCACAGACTACTCCACTCCCGCCAGAATATGACAGTTGTATTTTGACAGATTAAAAATGGGTGTTGTTTTTCGAATCGCGGCGGTGATCCAGGCGCGTGTTGTGTTTCTGCCAAGCGCCATTGGACTAGCAGTTACATAACGCCGGGAGGCTGGAGTGATTCAAGTACAGTTATAAGACCTCGCATCGAACGATGATCTCGTCTCACGTCCGCTTGCTTGTTTTGTGGCAAAATGAGGTTTTTTGGCTCAGTCACACCGTTGTGCCGGCGTCGGTGCGTTTTCGAGATTCCGTTAAAATTACAGCCTTGTTATTGATATCGTTTTGGCAGTAGTTTGCGGTGTTTGCCTGATACTGAAGTGGTAAAAAACATAATTGGATGAGATTGTTAGGTGATTCACAATCTGGTTTTTGCTTACATTAAGTTAGAACTGATCTGCTGAATATTTTTTTTGGTGTAACTTTTAAGAAGTTTGTCTAACAAGGCTGTATTTGTGCCTGCACTTTAGACAGCAATTCTTCTTGTTTAATCATCTGTCTAACGTCGATCTTTTCGTGTAGCAGATTCAGTTTCTTTTTTATCTATCTTTTCCCATTTTCCTGCAGGCCTCAACCAGTTTACTCCTTAAACGAGATCCAAACAACCATTACTACTATTTATCGTATTTCAACTGTTTCCAGAGATCTACAATTACCATCACGACTCAATAGTTACAGACAATTGTAAGCTGCTTGATAGCATAACGACGGTAACAAGGTGCACGTAATTGGAGCAAACATCTTTAACCATGACTAGAAGTAATTATGTAATACTTGTGATTAGCCTTCCTCCTGATTTTAAATTGCACCTTTCATGAGAAGGATCAAGTTCATGTCACCGGTTTTCAACGCTTCTATGTTGATTAGAACTGAGGTACTGCTGTTGGTAGTGTTTCTCATTCAGTACAGCTTTTCACTTTTAGACGTTCGACTTTTAAGCATTTTGTCTAATGCTTGTAGATATATCAGTTGGTCACGGAAGCTGTTTGATTAAGTAGCTGGAAGTAACCTAAGCCCTGGTCCTTAGCAACTTGGTCATCACACTATACACCTAGTCTTCTCTATTGATTCTCGTCTCAGAGATCTTAAAGGTTTCTTTTGTATGCATTTTGGACCTTACTCCATCACCATCTTAAGCCACTAGAAACTTTTTCGTTCATTCATTTAGTATACCCATATTATGACACTTTTAATTCGCAATGTATTTTTGGCACTCGCATAGCGTTCAGGGTTTTGCCCTCACATCGTTACGGTATCCGAATAATATTATCACCGAAAATCTTTTTACATTCTTTAATTGGATTTTAAGTAAATGCGAATGATTCTTACTTAAGTACCACTTAAGTCCGTCACTTATGACTGATTTAAACCTTAAAATATTACTTGGCTTACTTGGTATTTCATTAAGTAAAGGTTCTTTAAAAAATTTGGAGTTGATAAAGTTGCAGGGTGTTTATTTGTCTGTGTTTTCCAAATGAATTAGTATGCATTGGATAAAGGTACTAAAATAGTAAATACTTGTTCTTTCACAAATATAAACTTTCTTACCTTACAGCGGTAAGATAATTAGAAACCTTTAAAACAATGATGATGCTTGCTCAGTCCCTATAGGTATTTCTACAGCTTGTTTTTTTATTATGTCATAATATTTTCAAACCACAATATCTTTCTACACCGCAACACGAGTCTCACGATCTGATCAATCGCTTGTGGGATGCTAAGCACTGTGGTTATAGAGATGTCTTCGCGAAATGACGGAGTTGAACACCCTTTATTACTATTTTTTATGTGGAAGCTTGTTCCATAATTTGTTTTTACGATACCATATTTTTATGTCTTGGTACTTACAACTGAAATATGTAATAACGTATTAAATTTATAATGATTATTTTTACACAATAACTTCTTAACCATCAATGTTGTTTATCAATGCATTATATCGTCTTATCTAATAACATATTTATGTCATAGGAAAATACGATTTACCTGTTCCTACCTTTTTTGTCCTCCAGGGCAGCTGTTCCAAATTATTCTGGTTCAGTGGTGCCATACGCTGCTATTTTTCTTTCAGTCATCCTTTCTAGAAGCACTCTATTATATTAGTCATATTACAGTCTACCCATCTGATGGGTGATTCTTCGGAAAAAATACACTAGTTAAGGTCATATCATTATCCTCACCAACTGGTTCACTTCACTATGATGCTTAAAATGTTTTAATTCTTACTTCATCTAATAATAGCCGTAGTACTTTACAAGCTTAGCTAAAAATAATATTAAATCAAGCAATCTGCAGTATGTAAAGTGTGGTGAGGATAATGATGTTCTTAATTTGTGTTACTTTTTTCCGGAGAATCACCCTGATATCGTTTGATCCACGAATGGTTGTCGTGAGTTTGGGTGTTTTGTGTATCTGACTTTTACCCATATTTGTGAAGCTCCCCGCGACACAAGGATTTACCTAAGTACATTAGTTTTAAAAGCGATTTTTTAAAATAAACTCTTTTTGGTGGGAGTCGATGGTCGACCTTTGTTCCTCATTGCTGGTAGTTTTTTGTTTTGAGGAAGAAAGACACGGCCTCTATAATTTTACTTTTTCCTGTCCAAATAGGAAGTTATCCTCGTTGTTGAATCAGATGCGACTTAAATTTAAAAATACTTATTTTCTTCCTTGTCGAAAACTTTTTGGTTGACCTTTAGTTAATTTTGCAACCGATAAAAATATCATAAAAGTAACGTTAAATAAGGTGGACCTACCTAGTTGGTTATTTAACTAGGTAGGTCCTCCTTATTTAATTTGATAAAAAAAAAATATATTACAATAAAACTGAACTATTCTGGTATCTGTTTAAAATATCAGTCAATAAAGGTTTTATTAGTTTTTGAACTCCTTTTGAAGTAAGACTATCGTGAGAAAGCGAGAAATTATTTTAGTAGTTACTTGTTAATTTATTTCAGCAAAATCTAAGAGGCGCCGTTTTACTTTGTTTTTGTCCATTTCGTAACGAAAGTAAATGGATTTAAAAGTAACGTCGTAATGTTGTAAAGGTCAAGGCGTTATTTCGAATCCAGACATGTTTTTGTTTCAGTCATTTAAAATAAGAAGAGCATAGAATGAAATTGTTGTTTTTTCTTTTAAGAAATCTGGCAACTTTTTGCTATTAGTTCAATAAAAACTTATGTAGGTAACTCTTGATTCCTGTAGAGTTTGGTTGTTACCTGTACACTCGGTTACTTATAAATGCATTTTGAGACGTCAGTTTCCTGTTATGATTTAATCTTCTTCCAAATAACAAAAGAGAATGATCAAAACCACCCACAATATGTTCGTTGGCTCTAAACGGTGCAATTGAGTTACTCGTAGAATCGCCTACGGCAAACCATTTTGTGTAATATATATCACTGCCGGACATGAGTGATTTAAACGTACGGTTAAAGACCTTTGCCTCAGTAAAAAAAACATATTAAAAAGACAATGCTATTGTCACTTGGTCTGGGAACTTGGATGTGATAAGTCCGCATTAGAAACGGTATTAGTAATTTGTTTGGACACCCATTTGTGGGAATGGAAATTTTACGAAGTCTCCTTATGACGTCATAAATCCAATTTAAGGTGGATGAGTAATCATCTCTATTTGGAGTTGAGGAATAGAGCACCGTTGCTGAATAATTACTACTGTTACCTATCGAATCTCCTCAACTCATACAGCTTGCTTCTGTTGCTTCTAGTACGGTCGATGGAAATATGAATAGTCCATTCAATTATTTTCTCTATTAAATATGCTACTTACGTCAAAAAAAAAAATTTGCTTGTAGAGATCAGAAAGGAGTCAGTCGTTTAACTTTTCACTTCAAGCGTATCACACACCCATAGTTAGCTTATTGTTAGCCAAATGTTTAGTTATTCCTGCACCTTACTAAGTGATAAACTTACCAGTAAAACCTCATGACATTGAAGATTTTGTGTTGAAAAACAGGATGAGAACTGACAGTATTTCAGAATTCCTTTATTAGACACCAAGAATTTAATTCGAAAATTTCAATTTATTTGTATGTATGTTCAAAAACAGGCTTAACTATAGAAAATTTGATTTAGAGAGAACAATTTTGTGCACGCATTGGTTGTGATATGCGTGTTAATAAACGTTGAAACAAGTTCGTCTGTGAAATCCTGTGGGTATTGGCTGTGTACCGTGAAATGTGTAATTGTATTGTGGTCGAGTAATGCCCTGGCTTTCTTCATTTCTTGCAATGCAGACTCATTTTATTAAGCCTTAAAATATTGTAGGTTTTGTTAATATCACAGGCCCGTTGATAGAATACATTTCAAATATTATTAGGAGATTATTATGTGCATATTAAATCTTTTCAGAATAGATCCTGATCTACTAACTATTAATCTAAAACAACATAAATTTCAACAAAAAAAAATTGAAGTTACTTTCAGTTAATTCTGAAAGTCGCGTTGTAAATATAGCGAAGAAAAATAATCCTGCACCATTTGAATTATTCTAACCATAAATTTAAGATTGTATAAAGAAAGGCTTCAACTTCTATCAAAAACATTTAAAAATACCTGACTTTGGACAACAGCTTTATAGAAATTCTCCAAAACATTGTGCCAACTATTTAACATAAATTATTTACATGACTATGCCTACTCAAGTGCCAAGTGTCACGTGACATGTAACTGACCCAAGCAATGATGGACCAATAGGCCTACTGGCTTTCCTAATCACAACAATTGATACCTTTTTTGATATGTGCGCAACGTATGCTATTAAGCATCCAAGGTGCGCTTGCGCAATGCGTGACGAACGTGACATGGGTAAGTACTGGTGACCCTCACCTGTTTAGTTAGTTGCGAATTCTTGAAGTACTTTATGGTGGCCGAGGAATGTGTTACCATAGATTTGGCAGGAAGGGATAAATTTTGAGTAAACCTCATAATTTAGTTTTCTGACGATCTTAATATCTTTATGCGGGAGTAGTTGCTTAAAACAAAATACATTCCGATGAAGGAAATAAATTCGTACTGAATATTTTTCCGGGTCTATGATCGTCTTCTCAAGGTTTTTTGGCATGATTTTTTGGTTATGTATTTGAGAGACTTTGAGAAGGTGTATCGAAAAAATACAGTGATAATTCATAGGATTTGGTATTGCCGTTGCCTTAGTGATCATGCCAAGGACTGTACTTAGTTCCTAATTAAGGGAAGTATACTTTAGAGGAATGGTCGCTATGGATCCTTTTAAACAAATTACAATACAAGTGGATCCGAGATTCAAACAGACGATGTTTGTTTTTTTCCCAACATATTTTTATTCTCAAGACATTTTCAACTTCAGTAACATTCTGTTGTAAAATTTTAATCTAGTCTTATACCCCTGGACAGCGACCAGCTAGCTAGCTCCATTGGTACTTTAAATTTCAAATCGCAAAAGTCATCAGTCACGGTATTTTTTGTTTCCATTTCATTCCTCAGGTTTCAAAGTGACGCAAAAAACTTCAGGAAATAAAATCAATCAATCAAGCGAATCAATTTTTCTTTTTAACAAGATTTGGTCAATCGTATCTTCGATTCGGAAAATAAATTCATTTGATTAAGCTGGTTCAGTTGCTTCTTTTTTTGTTGTTAGAAACTTATTATAATAAAATTGAATATAGACTTACACCTAGTATTTTTTGCATTCCATGATTCCTTCCTAACGAACTGGTCATTCGTAGCTCATAAGAGAATTGGAAGAGGGCAGGCCGAAGCCCAGAAGTGGTCCAATCCTGGTTAGTTTTTTTTTCAAGGAATTGAATCCTTGTATCGCGGGGAGTTTCACAAACATTCAAGTCTCATGCATTTTTGCATCGGTTTTTTTTTCGATAGATGTATCATTTCCGCAGGCCAGTGGTATGTGTTAAATTTCTTGCTACTTTCGTAACTTAAATCAATTTGATCAGTTTTAACCCCGGGCACAGTAGAGCACTGTTAGAAGTTAGACGTCTCTCTCTTTCGGAATGTCGCATCCCAGCTCCCGAAAGGATTGATAGATTTTAATTTAGTATTTCATTGTATTACAGTTGAATTATGTGCAAGTGTTCATATGTGTGCACATGTTTCATAAAAATTAAACCGTTTTAATTAATAAAAAGCTTTACCGATGGGATTTTCAAATTTTTAATTTTACTTATATTAATTGCAGCAATGTCACATCTAAGTCTGTGTCATCCTAAAGCAATATCAGCTGCGTTAGGATTTCAAAAAAGTGTGGTTTGAGGCTCAACAATACTTCAGAAAGATGTTTTTTTACATGTATTCATTGTAAGCCATCCATCCTCAAGATATCGGGTTCATCCCCAATAGGTATTGTATTAAAAAATAATTCACGTGACCAATCTTTAAGTACAACCTTTATTTTTATTTAACAAGTACCTAGTAATTATCAATCTCATTACAATTCTTATGATATTTAGAAAATATAGATCAATTAATTTTGTTTAAATTCATAAGGAGGCGGGTATCGTTAGGAATCATTTTAATTTCTCATGGCTTTTGTAGGTACTCACATTCATAATAACTCTGTTAAAAACTATCTTACTAAAATAAATCATTGTTTTTAACAACTAATTGACAGTTTGTGTCAACAGATGTCACTGTAAAATTGTTTTGTTATTAGCTAATCTATAATGATTCGTGTTACTTAAAAATTGCATTTCTTATTTTATAATATAAAATTTATATAAAAAATATTAATATTATTATTTATTATGAACAATAAACTCTGTCTTCCGAGATCACTCCGTAGCTTCCCATATTTTCTTATCACATATTCAGCGCCTGAAATTAGTCAAACATTGAACATTACACAATATTTATATGACAACTAAAAAATAAAAAGTAATTGTATATTATGAAAAAGAGCTAAAAGCGCCATCTCTTTCAAGTCGAAGAAACTAAAATAAGAGTTTGTTAGTTGACTTCAGTAGCTGCGTATACGTAATGCATAACGCCATCTATATTCTTAAAACCAAGTTGATAGTTTCCTCACCTGAGTCTAGATGTCGCTAGTGCGTCCGCCGCGCATCCCTCTCCGTCTTGTCCTGCCGCTTGAGGTCATTGATCGTCGTGACGCTGCCAAACAGTACTTTCGCTGTCATTTGCTGCAAATACACAAATCATAATATTATTTATTGCGAAGTATTAGTCAATAGGTTGGTAAATAGTAAATGTTTCAAAGTTAGAAATGCTTGCAGATAGAAAAACTGTAATGGTGTGTCAAATGAGGATAATTACTTAATTATTTTCATAATTAATGGTACTGCCGGATTTGCACGATTAAAGTGCTGTAATTTTAAAAACACCAAACATTATGCAATTTTATAACAATCTTCGACCGATTACCTAACTGATTTAATTGCCATGCAAACTAAACAGATCAATGCTCCTTTGCGATTCATTTAAATTAATTCAGTTATCCAAGAACATAAAACGGCGACGAGGACGGCCTCGAATGAGATGGCGCGACGAACTGGATGCGTACCACAAACAGTGGATGGAAAAAGCAATAGACCGGACAGAGTGGAAGAATCTAAGGGAGGCCTTTGCCCGGCAGTGGGAAAGTAACGGCTGAAAAAAAAAGACATCCAAGAAAACTGTCATTACTTTCGTCACTTATTTTCGTTATCTTAATATTTAAAACTGTTATTCACATAAAAAGCGCTGTTTGAAAAAGTACTGAAAATACTGACCGGGCTGATGCACCCTTTGATGGTTAATGGATGATTTTCGATAAAAAATCAATTTACTAAGTCTGATTTACAGTAAAATTAAGAACCTAAATTTAGCCGAAGAGGTGCAGATCAAAATCTTTCACGCCCTGCATCAATGCGACCAATCATAAATCTGTCATCTCTAAATTAGACAAGAAAATCGATAGAAATCTGTCTCAACACGATGCATCCAAAATCAGAACTCTAATGTAAGGTCACTTATAAGTCAAGATGTTAATAGACATGTAACTTAAAGCATATACCCAAAACCAAGTCGATTTGCAAGCATAATAATATAAATTGTAGATGTCAAAGGCCAGACGAAATTAAGTGCAGGAGCGATTGGCTGAGTTCCAGCTCACACCTGCCTCCGAAAACAGTAGGAACTAGCATCTTGAGACAATCGCCAGAGTTATGGAAGTTCGGAACAGCTGTTTGAGGCATTTGAGGACTTTGCACCTATTCCATGCCTATATTTCATCCAATGATTGTTTGGAAAGGTATAAGTAGCTGACATTATAATAAAGCACAGGTGAATGCAGTTTAGTTGGTCTTTCGGTTGCGGAATCTCAGGATTTGAATGTCAGTCTAGGAGGATTGTGTTTTGTATCTTACATAATGAAGGTTTACATTTGATAGAAGAATCACATAGGTAACATACAAATTCAATTTAAATATACTTAATACTTCCAATCCAGTGTTCTCGATTAATTTCATCGTATTTGCCGTGTAATCGAAGTTTCTCTGATCGATATCTTCGTATGTATTAAACTGCAGATGGCATAATTATCGAGAGCATTTTCCGAGAATATTGAAGTGAAAATATTTTCGTTTTAATACGATGAACCATACATTTTTTTCTTTAAAATGAGCCTTTTTATTATTGTTTCCTTTTTTGTATTAGCAAATTTTAAAACATTTTTTTCTCTACAATCATAACCCACACATTAACATCGTTTATTTCTTTAATTATTTTAATTACTTTTTAGTTCTCAGGCTTTGTTACAGAATATACATTTTGGGAATTACAAAATACGTTGCTCAACTGTTGGGAACTGGATCGCGATCTCTTCGGAGCGGCTGCAATTAGGCTCACTAGCAGTGAGGTCTGTTAAGGCGTATAGCTCCCGGGGTTTTATTGATTTTCCGCGGATGGGTAGCACTTTTATTATTTTGTTAGTCATTATTTTTCATTTGTTGGTACGACGGTTCCTGTTTGCTTTTTCGTATGTTTATTGACTTGTGCTTCATGCATTTATTGTTTTAGGTACTCGTTCACGACACACTACAATAGCCTCCCCTACCTGAAGGTAAGTGTAAACAACAGTAAGATTTCTCATCCTTGTGAGAAAATACCACCGTTGTTTGACTACATGTCAGTGGCTTGTTTTAACGTTAAATCTAAACAAAATTTTTGTTGATTTTTCATAAACTGAAATATGTGAACATGGATATTATAACGGAAATAGGCTGGAGTTAAAAAAATACATATGTTCGTGTGCCAAATTCTTGTTTTTTACCATATTTTTGCTGGAAGAGACTTTCTTAAAGAATAAGAAATATTGTGTTATTTTGATGTTGTTTTATGCATAAAAATAACTGAAAAATTGAATACAATATCAATATATACGAGTATGAATAAAATATTCTTACCTACCTTACAACCCTGACCCCTGCCGACCAAACAATTACGTTTTGGCAATTATATTTGCCTCTTCTTAAAAAGGACTGCATTTTAATAATTGCTGCATAAATGTTATTGCAATTAGGCCTCTTTTGTAGTTTTGGATAAAGGCATACAAATCGATTGTTAATTTTAATAAAGGGACGGATCTAATTATTTTGTTTTGAGACGCACTAATTGGTGTTCGTTTTATTGTTAGTAGTTTATGAGGTGTTTGTTCAATTTCGGCTTAATTTCATGATTATACAGGCGTTTATGCATTCGTAAGTAGGAAGTTTTCATTGTGCATTATGGTTAATCGGCCTTCTCCAATAGCCAGATAACCACTTGAATAAAACTTGAAAACAATGTTATTTCTGCAGCTGAATTACTCAGTATTTTTTAAAGGATCCCATAGGATATATAGGATTTACAATAGGGTAAGACCGTTAATAATATTTTAAACCACTAAGCAAAGGATCTCTGAGCACGTATTAAAATAAGTTTAGTAACATCAAAATGCCACCAGATGGCGATAAAGTGCCAATCGATTTCTTTTTTTTTCTAAAAGATCTTCGCCTTAACAATCACATAAGAATCTGATCTGCATTAACTGCTCTACATGCATATTATTATTACCAATTTTTCGTGCATGCCTGCATGGCCATATACAGCAGTATCGCCTTATAAGTACATCGTGTAAAGTTAATACAGCGTGTTATAAAGATGCTGGCTTTTAAGATTGCATTTTGGTCAGCTTTTACTGGCTGTCTCGAAAATTGTTATTTACTTCATTAATAAATGTGGCAGAGCTAGTGATTAGGCTTGTTTCTACTATTTTTTACAAGGAGAAAGAAAATGGATTAGACTTCAAAATAAGTAAAGAGTGTAAGATTGTTTTTCGTTTTTGTCTCTGTTTTTTTAGGAAGCATGAATATATTTGCCTAAAGCATTACATTAAGAATTAAGATTCTTGTTTTCTGATCTTTTCAGAGTAACCTGTAATAAAAAATCGGAATGTTTTATTTTACTGTTTTTGTTTAAAGATTCTAAGGTTTACTCTCGGGTATTTATCGGGAAATATCGACTATGGTGTTGGTACTACGTAAATTTTATCAAAATACAACAGATAACCAAATTGAACACGCTGTGCATACATTCACCTGGATCAATATTTAAGTGTCCATAAAAGTTATTTTGACACAGTTTTGACCGACTTTCAACAATGCCTTTATCGAAGATAAAATGTTTTTGATTCAAGATTTTAACGACGTTCCAGGAAGCTATAATTATTTTATCTTTTATAATAAATAATATTAATTTCGTTCACAACTGTTTCTTTAATGACTGGAATTTTCCGAGCGAAAAGATATCACTTGAATTGTGGATGCTTCTGAGATATTTAAAATAACTGAATTCGAATAATTTAGTCCAGAATTGACAATCTGAACGTACTTATAAAATTGGGGTGTCCGTTTATTGTGTTCAAATAACCATTTATTGCTACATGCATATCAACATAATATATTATATACGGTAGGTAAATAAACCAAAATACTTTTTTTTTCTATTTGTTCCGGCTAATCTCGGAAATGGCTGGACCTATTTTGTCGGGACTTTTAATGCCTGATAGGTGGTGTAATAAGAAGTAACTTAGGTTACTTTTACTTCATTAAATTACCTTTAATTTTGAAAAATATAATAATGTTTTTTAAATTTAGCCGTATCTTAAAAAATCGCTCACCTCAGAAGATCGCTTTCATCATCTATATCATCACTTATAACTTAATTAATTAACTTTTATTCTGTGTAGTGTTTCTCCCAACCTTCAAACCCGCCCAAGGATACTTACACAGACCTCTATACGTCAACCTTTCATCGCTCCTGTGCCTAATTAAACTACGTTGGACCTAAAACTTTTCCGACATTCTGTCCCTACTGAGTTTCTAACTTATTTTTTTAGGGTTCCGTATTTAAAGAGTAAGAGCGAAACCCTACTTTTGAAGAACCCCTGTCTGTACATCTGTCCCTCTGTCATCAGGCTGTGATACGCACTGTGTGCACTGTGATAGCTAGGCAGTATAATTTTTTACAGGTTGCTTTTTCCGTTGCTGCCATAACAACAAAAACTCGACGCTTAGCAACGATTGTTACGGTCAAAAAATCAAAAAATCAAAATCAAAAATCGTTTATTGGAACAAAAACCAGTGACAAACATTAATTATGCGTTAACAGCCGCATTAGTTAATAAAAAAACTGTCATATGGTCAGGTCATATGTAATTTTGTTATTACCTACCCTCAAATTTATATTTTCCACCCAACCGATTGATTTATCTTTAGCTTATCTGTACGGAATCTGCAGCGCAACGAGATCACTTCACGTTTCAGCTCTTGTTGTTTATTTGTCATGACTGAATAATTATAGGCTGAGTCTGTCTGGGGAGAATTTGACGACAGGCCTTTGGAGATAAAATAGAGTTCAGGTTTTGAAATACGGGGTTTGGACAATTTATTTCATTATTGGACTGTTTATTCAAGGGCGGGAGACATAGCGCAGCGGTTCGGGTTAAATCAGTAAGTCTGATGTTCCCATTTTCACTCTTCTAATACTTCGTAAGCACTAGCATCCAAAAATCATTGCTTTATATTGGGAATTAATCCTGAGACATTTGACTTGGCTCTCCAAAGATACCACGAGACTTTTACTACTAAGTTTTTAAAACCACTTTTTTATTTTTTATTTTGTTTTTCTAGCGCATTATTACACTTAAGGTTTTATAGCACTTAAGAATTTTTTTTCAATGCTCCATATTTTTTCTCTGTCGTTCCTGACGATACTGCTGATCCTGACATAATAGGTTTTTTTCGAATCAGTGTTTGTAATAAGAACTCGATCGGTTTATCACAAATCCTGTATTGCCCTCCAACAGTCTATTTCATATCATTTACCTTCACTGTCAGTGATGTCATTAAATAATGGCGTCTCTTCATTATGTGTTAAATAATTTGCACACAAATAGTCGCGTGCGCAACAAAATGATCCGCGTTCTGTTTTCATCTAATTGTTTATCGATCGGTTATTATCGAGAGTTACATCGATTTATGTTTGTGATCAAGTAAGTAGCCTATTCATCGGGGCTTGAGCCAAAGTGTAAACAAAGAAATCAATGTTCCCCAAACTTTTATTTTAGTTTTTATTTTCATTTAACTATCTCTTTATGATTTTATTTATGTTTCAGTTTATCTTACATAGTTCACATGTTCAAATAAATGCTCAAGTTTTGTTAGGAGGTACTCAACTATGAGGATAATAAAAAAATAAGAAAAAAAATCTAAGAAAAATTACAAACATTGCTTAGCCCAGGTTCAGGTTCACTTATGTTATTACACGAAAGCGTCAATATAACTAAAACAAAACAATTAACAAATAACTTTAAACGTAACAAAATAATAAACCTAATGAAAACAATAAAAGTAACAATGGAATAACATGAATTTAACGAAAATGTCTGCAGTGGGATTTCTCACATCAACAAATTGTTCGATAGTAAAGATGGCGGGTATGACCCGACCGATGAAAAAACGTCACATTTTGATGTAAAATGTTCGCAGTATCTGTGGTCTTCATATAGTCGTATTAAAATGCGTTCCAAGTTTGAGAATAGTTTCCTTTTTAGGTTCTTTTACATGTAAACTATTTATTTCATAATTAATTAAAATTAAGAAAATAATTTAAGGCATTTATGATATTTGATTTCAAATAAGTCTGAACGGATTACAAACGTTTTATAGACTTCGTACTAAAATATAATTTCTTATGTTGTCTGTGTATGCTTCCGTAGTTATTTTTATAAATTAAGTTCAGTACATCAATCGTGACATATAAAGAACCCTTTTTATGGTTTGTTTACCTTTTGGCTCATGGCTCGTTAATAGGGTATAGATACTTTATTGTTTAATTTTGAAGATAATTTTTATAGTCCCACTAAAATTGACTTATTTATAAAACAATGAAATACAAAATACATGTTAGATAGAACTTTCATTCTTGCAACTCAGGATATTCTGGATTTTTTTGTGCATGTGACATGATATTTGTGTTTTCCATGATACAATGATTAAATTCCTTACTGCGGGAATATTATAACATTTAATATTTCAACATTTCTTCAACATCTCTTTTTCACTTCAACAGTTTTGACAATATTTGTTACAGGCTTGAATAAAGCTAAGTTAGAAATGTAGAGTTGAATAAAGGTCTTTGCCCTGAGGCGAAGATTACAGCTGAACTAATAATAACGCTCGAGTAATTAGCCAGGTATGATACAATTGCCCATTCAAGCGCACATCCGCAACTTCAATACGTATCTTGCAAAAGCAGATACACAGCAATAATTGCACAATCTTTGCCGTTTAATATGGAATCTGTTTGACTTTATCGTGACACGTCGTTTATGTTTATTTACTTGTAATAATTGTTGTCATATTGCTATAGTTTTTGTTTTCGCTTGTCACTTAATAAAGCTGGATCGATTGGCTGCGCAATCTATTCAGCATTTGATGCATTATGTATTTAATTTATGTTTTGAACATGAGCATCATATACATATTTTTTTGTATCGCAATTGACATCCATGCGTTTATTATCCCTTTGATATTCCGCAAGTTAATTCATAAGTTGGAAATATAATTGAGATTTACTTATTTCCTGAAAAATTACGTTTTTTTTTCAGATAATTAACACACTTTAAGTACAAATGATTACTGTTACTGATTACAAAACAATTAATCAACCATTGGCCAGTGTCAATCGATATTATTTTTAAAGTCACGCGGTTTTTTTATTTATCATTTATGTACACAGACCAATAAAAGAAGCACAAATATAGAAAGACGTGTACAAAGGTTCTTTATGTTAATCAAAAATAAATGAATAAGCACCTATTTTAAACATTATTGAAGTAATACGCGATCGATTTTCGTCTATCATACAAATATAGCGAAGATGATTCAAAGGAAAATACCCAATTGACAGAGTTCAAAGAAAAATACATTGAAGAGTTCGTAGAAACATATTCCATTACACGCAATTACTAGTTATTGACCTGAAATTTTAATGAAAAGCCTTGCGTTATGATGTTGGAGTCACGTTTGCTTCAATGAGTCCAGTAAGAAGATTTTTTTAAAAATATGCACTCAAAATTCACAGTATTGTTTCATTTGGGAGTCTTAGACTTTTTAAATTACTTAGAATAATTTATTTTATTATGTCTAACTACACATTTGATTTATAACCGTGCGTATACTAATAATTACTCTTAAGTGAAAAAACATTAGAGAAACTTAAACAAAATATCCTTGTTTGTTGTTAACAATAGTTTTCAGTGATTCTATTCAAAACTTAGTCGAAATAAAATTATTAGACTTACGTAAATTTTGAGAACAATATTCATCATCATCATCCACAGCCTTTATCCTCTCACAGCTGGGCATAGGCCTCCCCTTTCTCGGGCATTATTATGGTATTCAAATTAAAGACATAATCTCGAATCTCGAAGAATAGTCGGTTCTGTACTTGATCATAAAATGTAACGTAACTATGAAAAACATCAGTATAGAAGCATTGTAAGTTAGACCCAGTGGTTCTGCTCATCAGCGTCAAACAGGCGTGAAGCAGACAATAGCAGCCGACCTATGGTTAATGCAACCGGCGGCGCACTGGCGTGAGACACACGGTTCACTAGCTCCAAGGGTGCATGAGGTTCAGCAAATATGCTTATGGAGAAAGAGGAGTTTGGAGGTGGTAACTCTTTGGACGGACGTTGTGGATAACTGGGACTACAGACATGATATAGTACTCCGAGCTCTAACACTGATGTTTTTAAGAAGTATGAAAGTTATGAGTCAAATTCGTCATTTGTCTGAAACAAACGTCATTGCTATTTGGGTATGGTGCTATCCAGGAGATTGTGTGATGAGCACGATCATTTGTTGTTTATGTGTTTATATGTATTCAGAGATTTGTAAACATTATTCATCATCGGCCTAGCCTTTTCCCAATTATGTTGGGGTCGGCTTCCAGTGTAACCAGATTCAGCTGAGTACCAGTGTTTTACAAGGAGCCACTGCCCATCTCACCAGTCACCTTTGCAAAACGATACCCTTTGGCGTAAAAGTTAAAGTTGTTGCTCAGGTAGATTGTTTTTTGAAGTTCAAAACTCATTTCGGGCTTTAAAAAGTAAGGAAAAGATTTTGAGATGTCTCAATTGACGAATGAATTGTTTTAAAAACTACTATCAATAATAACAAATCGTTATCAAAACATGCTGTTGTGTAAAATACAGTAGCTACCACCCAGTTTACATCACCCGATGTAGTCGTTTTCCCTCGCTGGTCCCCACATAAAGAGTCTCATACATAAAGTTGTACAAAAGATAGTCGATAGTTACCTGATAGTTTCCATTGCTGGTCACGCTGGGGGGTGAGTAGCCCCTCCCCCCGTACCCCTGGCCGCTGCCCCCGTGGTACAGGGTGTTGTTATTCGCGTCTCTCGTGGTCGCGGTTGTGTACGAAGATTTGCAGTTCTGAGACATTGTGGGTTACTGAAATTTGAGAAAGAATGGTTGAGTAAAGATATGTACTGAGAGGATAGTTGAGATAAAAGTTGATTCTTTACTTATAGCGACGTCTATTAGGATTTGGGGGAGGCTTTTGGACTAGGTAAATAAAAGTGAAATTATAAAGAGGCTATCTTGTGGGTATAAGATATGTTATCTCGAGAAGTAATTAATTGATTTAAAATTTCCTTTCATCGATAGAATGCCACATTATTTGAGGGTGTAGAAAAAAATTGTAGTATAAAAGACGAAGCAATTTAGGTTAGCTAGTTTTACTAATATTATAAACGCGAAAGTTTGTAAGTATGGATGTTTGTTTCTCTTTAACCCAAAAAACGTTGAATGGAAATAGTTTATTACCAGTATTATCCCTTAGTTCTTATCCAGATTTTATGTTCCCGTGATTATTTTCGATTTGTAGCAGGCATGCCCGCGGGCAACAGCTAGTTAGCGCTATATGCAATTAAATCTATGTTAATAATACGATAAATCCATGATCTGAATTCAACGTATAATATTAGAATAATTATGTACTTTCAATAAGTCTATAATTTACGAAGTGCAACACAGGCTGATAAGTACAATATTAATTATTTACAATTATCTAGAGATCTATCCGTTTCGCTACAGCTGTTCATTAATATAATATGCGTTGTTTATGATGATTGAGAGAGCTAATGATATATATACCATCGCTATAACTGTGTATATTAAATAAAATTATCAAATTATTTAGTGTTAAATTGTTGTATATTATCAGATAAAATGGATATCATAAATGCGTAAGATCGTAATTGTTATCTCTACCCTGAAATAGCAAGAATATTATTGATAAAACTTTGTAAGGAGCTAGGAAATTTTCTGGTTAAACATAAAGGTTGATTACCCGACTACATTAAAGGGTTGTATGTTTTGGCATCTAATCTATATATAGTCACATATAAAAAATCGTTCAAATAAATTGCGTAAATCGTTTTTCGGTTCAACAATAACATTATCACGCATTGATTTAATGAATAATTCAAAATGTTTAGATTCAGCTGCTAATTAATCTAGACTGGACCAAATTGGATTGTTAGGTCACATTTGAATAATAAAACGATGCTCCACCAGGCGTTTCAAATCAGGCATTCGGATCACTAATTGTCATGAATAAATTGTAGAGATCGCTTTGATTTGGGTTTTAATTTTAGAAGCTTGATGAATTTATTGTTTGGCCTGTGTTTAATCTTGGTACAAACATTTATTCTGTTGATGCTTCAACCCTATGTGCAAACGACATTGAGTTGAAAGTCGTCGTTGTCTTGTCATTATGATATGAAAATATAGAGACAAAAAACCATTATATGGACGTCATCTGTAAGTCTGAAAAGGTTGTGTAAAAGTTCTGTCACGTATCTAACTTGTCAAGGTCATTGTTACATCAGAATGAGCTGTTCTCGACCACTTGACAAATATTTTGGAAAATAGCCCATACCCGGGCTAGATCCGTGGTAATGCCTTAAAATTAAAATAATTTTAAAGTTTTCAGCTAGAGTATTTTATTTAATTAAATAATTTCGTAATTAATTTCGTCCTAAAATGTAACTTAAACGAATGGAGCACTTAATTGACTGTATACCAAGGAATTATATATTACCGATACACAGGTTTACAGAACGTAGTTAATAAATGAGATCGGGATGCTTCCTGCATTCCACCGCAGAACAATTAAAAATGTCTATCCCGTTTGAGACAGGAGCTACTGATACGAATTGGCTTTAACTTAATGAGAGATTTTCTTTGTTTGTGTATTGTAAGGCTTTCCACACACATGGCAGTAAAGTTTATTTTATTAATGTCAATTTTTTTGGTTACATGATTAAGTAGACGTATCTTTATAGTATTTATTTGTATGGTGGTAGTCGAAAAATTTAACAATATTTACGGGTGACGTTGTAAGGCTATTGTATAATTGGTTATCTTTGCAGTGATTATAAGCAAAAATACACTAGACAGTTAAATGTCAACTCACACACCTAGTAATAGGGTATGTGTCTAAAAAAATAAAACCTAAACCAAATATATACAAAACTAAGTATATACAAAAAAAATCTAGACGCGTCATAGATGTTAAAACTTGAACGCTTTTCACTAATCATAAAAAAGCGGATGAGTTAGTGACGTTTCACGAGAGTTAAACCTCCTGCACTTTCATATTTTGTTTTGTCATTTGTCAAATGAAATAAAGTAATGTACTTTAAAGTGTTTTTTTATTCCAGAACGAATCTATGTGAATAAACATATGTTAATTTTATGTAACACTTCAACTAAATCAAAATAGTTAATTCAATTATTTTTCAACTTAACCGATCCTTCCTACAGTCCAATACCGCACTCCAGTTTTACATTATCACATCCAATTTACATACCAAGTCGAATCAGGAACAAAGTACAGTCAGCTACATAAGTACAAAGTATCTATACATATATTTATATAAAAAAAACCTGAACTGCGTTGCAATGTCTTCTTGGACGGTGGCTCGGGTAATTAAAAAAAACGGGCTCGCCGAAACTGTGGCGGTACAGTTACTAACTGTAACACGAAACGAACAATTAAATACGCGGCGGAAGGCATAAGCGGTAGCGGGAGACATTAGATTATTTTAGTCACACTAATCTATTCTTCTATTCTAATATATAAAGCTGAAGAGTTTGTTTGTTTATTTGTTTGTTTGAACGCGCTAATCTCAGGAACTACTGGTCCAAATTGAAAAATTCTTTTTGTGTTGAATAGACAATTAATCGAGGAATGCTTTAGGCTATAAACCATCACGCTGCGACTAATAGGAGCGAAGATACAATGGAAAATGTGAATTAAACAGGGCAGGTATATAAATCATAACTTATATCTTCTACCCACGGGGACGAAGTCGCGGGCAACAGCTAGTATTACCTATAAAATGGTAAAGTATGTCGTTCCCTAGTAGTGTTGATTCGTTACCGAATTCGATTAAATTTGGTATGGAGGTACCTTGGATTTACGCGTAATGTTTTTCCAGCATTAGCCCAAATCCAAGCGGGTAAAGTCGCGAGCGACAGCTAGTTTGTAATCATTCTGACTGGTAATTCATTTTCATTTTGAATTAGCGTGTTTTATGTTTCATTTTTTTTCGTACCAGTTCACAATTTTTATAGAAATGAATTATAATTGCTTCGAAACACACTTTTTTTCAGTTTTCGACTTCGACATCAATTAAGTATCAATAAAAAAAAAATTCTAAAACGAAAAACAAACTATAAGACGTATCTCACCAAATCTTCCATAGGAATACTTAATACATATTACTGTGATCGAAACATAAACACAGCCGTTCCCAACAAGACATTCAGATCACATCCTGCCTTATCAAGTGAATCTAGTTTACGTAGGGCCGGGAACGTCGCCACCATACATCAAGTGCTAGGAGGACGTCGAAAATTCAATTCCCGTCGCAAGCAAACGTATTTCAAACATGTACACGATTTATTATAAGAATAAACGGAATAAACAGTTGAGGAAGCGGTTTAATGTGAACTATCGATGTTTGGATTATATTTCTCGGGTCTCATTGTTATTAAGAATAAGTATAGTGATTAGGACGAATCGCCTGTGATTGATTAAGAAGCGTTTTTCGTACTCTATTTCTTGGAGATATGACGGTTGACCAAGCAGTGATCAACAGAGTTCTCTTCATCCTGTTATTTTGGGCAATGACTCAAATGGTAAATAAGATCATTTAATGTAAAAGGAGGTACGAGCACTTGGACCTACAGATCTGGCAAAGGAAAAACTTTCGAGAATAAGAGAAGAACATGTTTGAAACTGTCACTAAAAAAAATACAATTTTACTATTTAAGCTAACAACAGTCCAAAAAAGAAACAAAAAAAAAAGAAAATTTTAAGCTACATAAATTACAGCGGAAAAGATAATCTAAATTCCCTTAGACCACACATATGCCTGTCAATGCACTTATACTTTATCTTGAAAACCTGCGCTGCGAGTATTTATCAAAAACGGGAGCTTTGCGACACTTATCGATCGTAATCGGTTACACATCACGAATGACCCTCTTTATGCCTTTCTAGGGGTCTGTAGCGAAATGGACAAAACGAAATCTGGATGTACCAAGATCTTTGATTCATTTGGCTTTAAAAAATGAAGGTACACATAACCATTCATGATTGCTTTGTGATTCCGCCAAAGCAAAATGCTTTCCTGATACGAAAGACATTTTTTTTTGACATTTAAATACTTAAATTCGAGAACTTTAGCTATCTATGTAGCTATCTTTAGGATGTATGACGAAGATTTCGACATCTGGAAATCTCAATGAGTCATACAAATATTTGCAATACAAAATCCGTGCAGAAATCCAATTAAAACGAAAAAAATATGAGTTACGCATCCGGTCCATCAACAGCCATATTATATATGCACTAAACTTTAATACAATTACATAAATTATATTAATTCATAGTCATTGTCCAGTTAATTAGATGTCTGGCGATTTAAATATGAAATGTCAGATTATAATAACGGTATTAAGCATCTTCCCGCCATCTTTTAAAGTAGTCCGCAAGTTTCGTCGTGGAAGCAAGACAGCGCGCTACGTTATGAAGCGGCGTCTCTTTTTGACAACTGCTTTTGTCTTACTTTAAGAGGAGGGGTGAAGTGATATAAATTATGTGATTAGATGTTGACGTCAATCAGATTGGTCATGGTAATAACTCATGGTTATAGGTAGCTAAATTCTTTTTAATGACGTGTGCTAGTAAGTTATTTTTATTGTTGTATGTCTTTTTAACCAACTTCTAAAGAAGGAGGTTGCTCAATGCTTTTTGTATGTTTTTTCGCGCCTAATTTCGACGTTTTTTCACGAATCACAGTCTATCTCGTTTTTCTGAACAGCGATCGACAATAATTTCATAAAACGTAAATTTTACTCTTGGGACTCGTTGTTGAGACCGTTGTCCCTTTAATTTTGGTACGACAGTTTGGATTTGTACATCACAATGTGTTTCAACATAGGTATTTTATTGCTATTCATATATAAAAATCTAGTTATTTAATCCTAATTTTACACCCAATTAAGCTCTCACTGTTGTGTTTAAAGGGATGTTTATCGTAAACATTACGACATAAGCCATTATTGCTTTAAATTTTTAAGAGTAGGAGTTAAGTGGTGCTGTGCTAATACAAGTAAAGACTTTTGTCTATTCGCAAATCGCTTCATCTCCCAATTTGCCCATCAAGTAACAGACTTGGGTATTTTTTAGTGTTCCATCAAAATAGATTACCTATTTTCTTTTTGTTGACTGTACCGACATAGAAAAATGCTGTTTTTATGTGCAGCTTTTTATAATTTGGATGAGAATTTTTCAAAGAGGAAATTTGTTATGCCTCGTTGCAACGTGTTGGCAAGAGTTAAAGTAAAGTAACTCAATAAATTTATGACTGGGAATAAAGCGCTTTTTAAGCTGAAACTGTTGCAACATGCATATGTGAATAAATTGTATTAAGTTCTTTGGTGCTGTGTATTGCTGAATTTGATTTTGAGTACGCTGAGGAGTACGTTGGTTACAAAATTATTGACATGACATTTTTAGATTGATATATAGCGGTTTAAGAAATGTATAACGCAGTTGTCGAATTAAAAGTGTTAGAAGATGCAAGAGTCGAAGTAACCTGGTTTGATTTATTCGAAACATAATGAAAACTTTTTCGAAAACCCGTGAAAAGAACCAGTAGAATATGTCTTTGATTTAATTCCTAAAATGTCTTAAGAAAACAAAATCTGAGACCGCTACAACTTTTGCCTTGGTAACATAAAAAAAAACTTTTTTTAATCATAACGCACTTAGCAACATGGTATCACCTTGAAAAGGACCAGTTCTCGAATTTAATATAGAGCGATTATTCAATGACAAAAATTATATTCCACTCAAAAAAAGTACCTTAAACCTTATTGTAATACGTAAAAGGGTGAGAATTGATTTAGATAGCTGCAAATATAATGTGGTACCGCAAAACCGCGACCAAGTTACACGGAATTTTACCGCATACCTACTTTTTAAATGATATACATAAGTATAAGTGTTTTACATAATGCAAGTGAAACATTTCATGTTCGATTGTCGCGTTGATTATATTAATGGATTGGACACGTTGGTTCTACATGTTTGGCGATTGCCCAAGGGTAGTGACGACAAAAGAGTTTCTTTGTTAAATGGAAAGTGAAAAATCAGCAAAAAATATGTATGAAGTTTACCTACACTAAAAAACTAGATTTATTTTTTGGAATCAAATAAGTTCATGGATTTGGAAGAATGGGTGATATGGGGTTTCCACTATACTGTCTTGCACCCGATGGTCAGCTTAAGTCACCTCTTAAAAGTAAAAAAAATACGTCTGAATCTTTTTTAAACTGCCATACGTGAAATATTCTCAAGAATTCCCATAACAATATTTCCTTATTAATATTTAAATTTAAATTATTATATGAAAAAAAAAAACAACATTTATTTAATAATTTATATTTAGTTTTCGAAACGTTGACTTCTCTCTACGAGTTAATATGATAAAGTACTAAACGCCTTAAAATTCTTCAGTCGTACAAACTTCTGGACAGTCGGAACATAATTTTATATTTCCGCTACTGAGAGCGAATCTAATTAAAATTGCAAAATAGTTTGCTACAAGAATTCTGAATTTATATTATGAGTGTCAAATTGTAGAGATCGAATTAGTTAGGTAATGTTTTTGCTATGTTTAAATTGTTGGTGGCTTGTTAATTATATATTTCTGTATCATTTTGTTTAATCCAAAAAGAAAATTAAAATGATTGAGGGTTAAAAAAAACGACTCCCGTACTCAAGAATTTAATTTTTGTCTTGGAAAGGGTTTTTCCAAACATTAAGGTCACATGTACGAAAACCCAGTCTCGGAACAAAAAATTGCAAGATATACCCACAACACGTCGCGCCCAGTGGGCTTGTCATGGTGATCTTTACCACCGCTGTCGCTACAGTAAATTTGTCAATCTCATCATTGGCCTAGTCTTTTCCCAACTATGTTGGAGTCGGCTACCAGTCCGATTTGCAATTTGTCTATCTGTGGGTTTTTTATTCCTCTCACTTTCAAAAGCCACTATGCTTATATCAATTACTACATACATAAGTAAACGGGTAAGTGTCGTGGGTTCGATCACAGCGTCACAGAGTCTGGTTGTCTTTTTGCATGTAACTTGAATGTTTGAAAACCCCTAAGTGACAAGGATTCTCCATACTTGGTTTTTATAAGTATTTAATGTTGCTTATTTTTAACTTAATTGATTCTATTTGGGAACGACTTCAAAAGCAATCCAACCGCATTTCCAAAAATGTATCTATTGCTGATTTCTATCAAAATGTAATTTAATAGGTACATTGAGCAGTTCAATTACTTATTTATGTTCGAATGCCTGGACCAAAATTTTTAATGACATATTTAAGAGCACCTTGGTTCAGCCAACTTTTCCCCGTGGACAGCCACAAATAAATGCAAGCAAAAAATAATGCTCATCATAAAAAGCTAAGCGGATTGATGTAAACTTGACGATTTTAATAAACGGTCTTATAAGGAAGTCGACTCCCGGCGTACAATAAACAAGTGGTTTTGTAATTCTGCAGGATTACAAGCTAGCCCGGTCTTAAGGGATTATCGCGAAAATATACACTTTTATCTTTTAAGATAACGGAACGTCTCTTTTTAATTTAATTGATTCTTTAGACTATTTTCATGTAATACTTTAAAAAAATATATTTCTCATTAATAACTCCCAAGGGTTCAGGCTGTGAGTTGGATAAACTGTCGTTTGAAAAGTTGATTGAAACTGCAATACGAAAAGTATCGACATTATCACTACATATGAAGTCTCTACCATTCTAAAAATGATACAACAGCTATATAATAGATAATTATTTCACGTGCTTCTATAAAATCTAATCAACCTGTATACATTAACAACAATGACTAAAACACGTCACAATACCCCGACATATCAATAAACCGTCGCACCTCATGAGTGACAACGCATCCGGATTTACCGGATCTGATCCACAAATACCTGAATACCGGATTCAGTAACGGATGTCCGTGTTAGTCCGCGTTAGAATCACGGATTTATCTCCAATCAAAGTGCTCTACTTCAATTAATTAATATCAGTATTTAATAGGACCGTACGGTTGTATAAATCTTTGTTAATATTGTTGTGCATTCAATTATCCTGGTTTATGATTGAATTTTGGTTTGTAGAGATCACTAATTAATAATTTGTTTTGTTGGACATATTACGGCAATTGTTCTGCATTTTCTTTAATTGTGTTAAATATTGTCCATTTATTGGCTTTTAGTTAGACTCGCGTTGCGATCGAAGCCTAGCTGCAGTGAACTATATTTGGCTTTTTCTTTAAAAAGTGATGGGCCCAAATACTTATTAAAAATCCTGATATGCCATAGTTATGAGAAATAACATTTTTATGCGAATATTTTAATTTTATCATCAGAAATAATATCTTCGGTATCCAGGTTCTTGTTGGTTCATTTTTATTTGCTGGCGTTTTTAATAGGACAATGAGAGCTTTTATCAACCATGGAAAACAAACAGATCCAAATTTATTTATTCACCTTTTAGCACAAAAATCACTCAACAGTTCCCCTCTACGAAAAGTGTACATGCAGTTTTTTTTATAAATTTACCCTCATAGAGGCAAGCATAGCCAGGCTAGTCGGTAAACAATAATTATAGTGCAGCAGCTAACGGGAGGCGCGGACTAGAGGTGACCTAATGCTCTGAATAGTTCAAACCGGTATTAGATTCGATACTGGATTATTCGAGCGCCTCACTATCATAATAATTAAGTTCGATGCTGTTTTTGTTGGAGGTTGTTGCACTGGTTTCCTTGGGAATTATTTATTAAATCTGTTTTATAATTTTGGTGTTAATAAAGCTCTTGATAAGTTTGTTTCGTACTTGTCAATATGGGAGACAGACGGATAGGATTGATTACTATCCTTGATGTAAAATTTGGTCTACTTTGGTCCGAATTAGGTGTAGTGTTTATTTAGATATTTCTTCCGATTAGCCCAAAATTCCCTCAATTAACGTTTATGAAATAATTTTGATTCTCTCGTTGGATTGACGTCGCGCGAATGTGAACATTATCTCCAATGATGATCTAAAAACGCTCATAAGTTAAAACTCTGTCAATAAAATATTGTAGGTCATATACGGAAATAGTATACACAATTCTATATTATGTAAAAAATAATAAATAAAATACTCACGTGATAAATTGTCAAGCACAAGAGTAAATGTAATACTAGTTAAAAATTGTGTATGTCTGTATTTATATTGGGTTGGTAGCCAAGAATGATATAACGGTAGTCTACCGCATCCGGGTTCGTGTCATATAATAGGGACATCCGCTAAGCGAGGCAGAGCCAGGGGAAACCATATGTATAGGGGTTAAAGGAGGTATTAATGGAGATAGGAGTCGGACGTGGATTTTTCTTCAGGAATGCGTTTTCAGGCTACCTTTTTTCTGGTTTTTAATTCGGGCTTTTAAAGACAGATGTGTCTATGAAAGTCTTTCTGAATCAGATATTTTTTTTGTTTCTGAAAAAATATGCTATTTAGCTAAAGTTGTCTGCGGTACGGGCAGTTACATTTTGTTGTAAGAGTATTCAAATTTAATGATAGTGTCTTTCAGTAACTTTAACTTTTATATTAAACACTACTCATTTTTTATAAAGTGTCAAAGGTGCCTAGAGAATGGTCAAAGTTCAATAATATTTTCACTGCGTTTGTGAACCGGCGCGACCTTTCAGAAAACTCAGTAAAGATGAAAGTTTTCATTTCACAAAAGGTCAATAGAAAGCACTTAGGAAACATCGACGTTATTCAATCAATGTTTTCCATGCCTCAGGTCAAATGGTTCTCTGGAATTAAAGACTTTATGAAAGACCTCATCATGTGTAAGTTTTTGAAGGAAATTATTGAAGTAATTTATGTTTTTCTCATTGGCTTGTTAGTTTGTGCTGAGGGTTCCATACAAATATGCTCAAGAACGCACGGAACCCAAGTCCTTATATATAGCATCCCTCAGTTTAAAAGAGATTCAGATATATTTGGGAAGGTATAGGGTACTGTACCTATGAACAATATACTATCCTGAGTTCGGACTTCAGAGAGCAAAAAAAGGCTAACTAAATGCGTACCTAGAAGTTGCATAATACGAGTATATACAGTACTAAAGACTTACTGAACTCGAAGATTAATACACAGGAATACTATAGCACAATATGATCTAAACCTAGCACTAAAAGTAGAACAGCCATTAGACGTCATAACACAAGAACGGGAATGTTATTCGAGTCAATTGATGAAAAATTCTTACCATTTATTAAATGGGGTGAAATATGCGAGTTATTCCATACGATACTCACACTATGAATGATCTCATTGTGGGACAAAAGCTCCTCATTCTTCTATTAGTGGGTGATTTTGAGGATTTCGACATTCCGGATCAGAGATTCAAAGCAGGACTTGTCGAAGCGGAAAAGAGACGGCATACATTACGTGTAGCTGCATCTCTTTTACTCGCCTCTGGTCTTGTCTCCTCAATAAGGGATGCAGCGACCAAACGGCAATGGTACAACGATCATCAGCTCTTGTTGCTCTGTTCACGATGTGACCGTATTGAAGACCAAGTTTGGTTTTGCTAGTCAACAGAGGGTTCAGGAAAGAAAACAAGTAATCTGGGTCGCTGTCGCCGGATTAGGTGCAAACTGGTGTCTAACCATTGAAGTCCATAAGTCGCACCCTACTCTTTCTACCACTATCGCTGCCCACAAAAAGCTTTCAAACAAATTGTACACTATCAATTAGTATGAAAAGGTGCTAAGTCCGGTTGTACACGTGCCACCGATCCATTGATCTTAATCCACTAGAACGCACTCGTATCACCATAACGGAACTTAATTAGCTTCTGTCATCGTATATTGTAGGAAATTAAGGCTACGTGATGATGGAGGTCATTTATATGATGACTAAATTATGGGTTTAACCCCCGGAAAATGGCTGTGACCTTTTGAACTTTATAGCTATATTATGGTGGGATTAAATTTTGTTCGGCAAATCTAGTAACTAACACAGCATATAACTGCACAATTATGTTTGCGGTTTTGACTGCACATATAGACGAGTGGTTGAGGTCACCACGCTATACCCTCTGAGCGCAACGTGTCGCTGGTTCGATCCCCGCGTAGGACAAGCGTTTCTGTGATCCACAATGCTTGTCCTGAGTCTGGGTGTCTGTATGTATGTGACTTGAATATTTATGAAACCCCCTATATATAGCACCAGCTGTTGCCCGCGACTTCGTCAGCGTGGTTAGAAGATATAAGTTATGATTTATACCTGCCCTGTTTTTTCCACATTTTCCATTGTATCTTCGCTCCTATTAGTCGCAGCGTGATGGTATGTAGCCTAAAACCTTCCTCAATGAACGGTATATTCAACACAAAAAGATTTTTCAATTTAAACCAGTAGTTCCTGAGATTAGCGAGTACAAACAAACTCTTCAGCTTTATATATTAGTTTAGATATAGATTTGTACAGCAAGGAAACTATTTACGCGTACTTCAAAGCGATATTATTATAGTATTTTGATCTTAATTTTCATTGAGGTGCGAAATATGACGGACTTGTTTTGTCACGAAGGTTCTTTCCCGCATATGTGTCATTTTTACTAACTAAGCTATAATGTAATAATGACAGATGTCTATAAACTGTAATTTTAATTTAAATAATTTTTTTTGTGGCTCTTTCAGGTATTGTATAACATTACTCATATTTGTTGGGATATTTTGTGAAAAGAATACCGTTAAGTTAGATACTTTATTTAATGATGTTTTTATCTCGATAGCCCGATTAGGGATTTGTTATTTTTTTTTTATCTTCCCTTTTACAAAGGTGTTTACACAAGCATTTAATTCACAAGCACACAGTCACCCAGACTCAGAACAAATATTCGTAGGCCACACAAATGCTTGTCTTACGCAGGGCTCGAACCCACGACATGTTGCACTCAATGAGTTTTGGTGTGGTGATTTTTGAACTTCCCCCATTGTCAAATTCGTTTGAGCGAGACAATTTTCAAAATGACAATTAAGCGATAGTCAAATTATACAATAATCGCCTGCCTCTTTCAAAAACCAATACCAATAATTATAATAACAATTGAACAATCTCTACTCACCACCCAAGGCGAGAAGCGTTAAGATAAGCAAACGTATAAAAGCGATCGTTATTGTCTTGTAAAAACGTCTTCGCTACAGCCTTGTGGTATAAGTGGAGCTAGAGCTTACAGATTCTCGCTTTAGATAAATTGTTCTTCCAATACTGATTTTATTAAGGCATGGTCTAACTGTAGGACGAGAGCGGCAAAGGTTTTAATTATCTTATGGGCTCTTAACGTTGTATGGCCGTTGTGGAAGTGTTACAGCACTATATAGGATAGAAAGGCGTCTCTTTTCTAAATCCGCCAATAGTATTACTAGAAGTGATCTTTTTTCTATCCCTTTACTGTTTTTTTTTAATCAATATACTCCATTGGCAGGGTTTCTAAAAGGATTTTTTTTGGAATCACTGGTTTGGCCGTCCGTGGAACAAGATTTTTTCCTCAGGAACTGTGGTGCCATGCATCATCGTCATTCTACTGCGATCCTATCTTTTTTAAGTAAAATATAAAGCACACTATGTTGCTTCCAAAATGCACTTAAAAAGCGGTGAAGGGTGGGCGAAACTGGGTGCTGGCCAGTGTAATCTGACCTTCAAAAAGTGCTACTTAGTAGCCTAATTTGAGTAAATTACTTTGATTTTGATTTGAAAAAATCTCCAAGAATATCGCTACAAAGTTTCGTGATGATCGGTTAAGCAGTTTTTACGTGAAAGCATAACAAACAAACTTACATTCACAAGTACATCAATAATCTTGTTCCTTAATAATGCTACTTATCTTCATGGTATAGATAATTAATTATCTTTTGTGTATTTGTGTATCGCTTTCGTTTGCCAATAAACAAGGATCTATTTCATCCACAAGCTGTCGTAAATAAGACTCTCTTTACTAAACTATTGTCAATAGTAATATTGGATTAAGTTTATTTATTACCCATGTAAGTATCAAGTTGTCATCAAATCTAAAGGAGATAATATATACGTTTTTAGTATTTAGAGCAAGTTACTTGAGCAAAGACACCGACGCTCAGGACAAGCATTCGTGGATCACGCAAACGCTCGTCTTACGCGGGGATCGAACCTGCGACACGTCGCGCTCAAAGGGAGTAGTGCGTATTGTCCTCGGCTATTCATGCAGTCATTACAAAAAGTATTTCTATATAATATTATTTCTGTATAATTTTGTCTGAAACAAGAATACTTTGTTTTTGTTCAAGATTAATATAATTTATTCAAAATCATGCAAACAACTTTTTAGTTTTACTTGGGGAACTGATTTTGAGTTTTTTTTTGTGGGTAGTCCACCTAGGTATTCATCGAGAAGCAGGCGAGTATCCAGTACAGATGATAAAATTATACTGACAGTCTATCCTATAATATAAGAACTAACTCTACTAAGATTTATTCCATTCAGTAAATTAAGTTACAACATAAATCTGTTAGGAAAAGGTCTGGAACTTTAACTGAACTTTTATACTTTGCAGTTAGTCATTTAAGTAGGTGTCTTTATCTAACCGCAAGATAACCTCGCTCCGAGGTCGCGGTAACAAATAATTGATTTTCAGAAGTAACGCAGTTAACTTTAAAAGTAATTGTTTCTAATAAGATGGTGAGTGATTAGCTTTTTGATGACCGTATTAGTGAAATACGGAGTGGATGGCTGAGTGATTAGAATGCGGGTGGGGGGGGGGGAGTTAAGCCTATAAGTATATGTAGATTTATGAAAGCCTGATATTCTGGTCTGCCTTTTAACAAGCTTTTGTGTAGTTTTCTTGTTCCGTTGTCTGATTGTAATCAAATTATGCAAGCTATTGTTTTCATGATGATGGTGATGATGATGTCCTCCTAGACGTTTCCGTCGACGGCGACACCCTGGCATATACTGGCAGATTGATTTCGATCATGTGCTCATGATTTTTTTCATAACAAGCAGGTCAGCCACTAAAGTGAGCTTGCACAAGACGTCCAGATTCAGAACAAGCATTTGTGTGTACGCGGGAATCGAAGCTGCGTTACGTCACGCACAGTGGGTTTGGCCTGGTAACCTATACCACTCAACTATCAGTGTAGTCGAATTGTAAGCACCTCTTGCTTTATTTAAGTTTCTCGGTACCTATTTTGAATTTAAGATCCTAATTTACAAGACTTGTCTTATGTATTTATTTGGGTGGGTTTCCCAGGGGCCTTAGCTGGGTCCAAGATTTTTTTGTTTCATTATACAGAGTTTCTATATGTAATAATGTTAGTTATTTATTGGAGCAACATTGCAACGTACGGCTTAGTCACTTTCTTCGTTAAATCGAAGGTTGAATGAATCACTTCATTATAATTTTAAATTACTCATGCTGTTGTACTGTATGTCTAATTTGTGGTTTAAATTGTTATTTGTCATAAAAATATTTTTATTGTTTAGTTACTTTAATTGGGATTTGTAATGTAATTATGGAACATTTTTATCTACTAGTGCACTGGACTACTTCCTTAATTTGGACTCCTTAAGTGCGTGGAGTAGGTACCTTCCAATATGAATTCTCATGGATCCAAACTGCTCTAATGGTTTCGATAGTTGAAACAGGTCTTTTTTTTTCGTTTTGGGGCTTCAAATCCAAACCTTACAAATCTTATTGGTTTTTAAACCAGATTTCTTGGCATTGTCTTTGTGCCTTTACTTAATTATGCATGAGTTGTACTTTAAAACCTTGCTCTTGAATCACTCAATCTATTAAAAAAAACTGCATTAGAAATTGCGGAGTTTTGAAGATTTAGGCAAACAAAGGGACAGACGAGGTGCTACTTTTTTTTTTTTTTGTTTTTTTTGTTTTATATGTAGTGATTAAAATACTGTACATAGGTATTTTTTACACGACACTACATTCTACATAATTAAATCACATACCAAATTCTTATGACACCTTCAAAACTCACTCAAGCTCACTCATCCAAAAACGAATGAAACTCAACAACCAAAGATTTAGACATTGAAACTTGTTGACAGTCCCCTTAATACCATTATCCCATAGCCCTCATTACCCACATCCCACTAAATGCTCCGGCCGGGTACATCCACGTAAATGGCTGCAAAACGTTTTCTACGCTTGAGAAACAACTTTCTAGGTTCAAAGACCTGACTTTCACCTAGGTCTTGTGATGTGCTCACTTACTCGCTTATCTTCTATACATCCTATATGATGAAGCGAGGTACAGTTTTCCCTCTTTGGTAGAAAAAGCTTTGAATTATATTAAGGACTTTTAATGTGTGAATTGAAAAACGATTTCGCCTTTTTATTGATTTTCAGCAATTACAGTTGAGGCAACAGGTGTTTCCGACCATATTTTTCTAATGATGACAATGTAATTATAGTATTCAAAAATAGTTCATCTATTATTTTGGACGTGGACAAATCTTAACAAAATTTGAAAAATTAAAAAACTTTTTGGAGGAACATTAATTTGTTCAACCTTCTCATTGTTTTATTCAATTTCAAATAAATACTATTTATTACTCATTTGTCTGTACAGTACACTTCCTTAACGATTTGAATACGCTTAAAGAAAGCTAAGAAGGAAATTTAAATAAAAATATGAAAATATTTTTAATCGTAAAATTAGCCTAAGTTTTAATATCCCAAAACTTAAGACTGACCTTCTTGTCCAGTAGGTATTATAACCGTAGATACTGTAGAGACTCCTAACAAAACTAATTTGCTAGATAATTAACCTCGCCAGTAATTACTTAAAATTAATTCTAATTACTTTGAAGATATTATTTTATGTTAGATCTAAGAAATTCGATCTTTTCGGTCTGAGAGTTCTGCTTATGTCAGCAAACTAATTTGTCTGGACAGAATATTTTGAGCGTTAAAAAGAGTAAATGTTAGCTCGTGGAATTTTATGATAATTTATTTAAATACATTTTTATTTTACCTCTGTGTTTGCGTGGCTTAAAATCTGGCAGTTAATCTTATACATCTCGTGCCCCTAAGCAATAATATTTTAGTTCGTATAGCAAGTCACTTTTTCTGAAAATATTTTTTTTTGAAATTTACACAGTAGACAGCCATTACAGCTCCAAAAGCTGTGTAAGTAAGGACAACCTATGTATGAATAGTTAGCGACTAAGAGCGGGTTCGAATCCTACATGACATGAAACAGTGATTTTGGCTGCTTTTCGTTCGCACATGTATTTCCAAAAACACGAACTCATTGCCTCAATGTGATAAAAGTATTATCAAACACTTGATTTGTTAAAATATTATACAAATGTTCATTTTCTTCATCTTAGTTATTAAAAAAAGTATACTGTAATACACTCATTACGGAATAAACTAGAACTAAAGACATTTGATCAAATAAAACATCTGTGACTGTCCCGTTTATTATCAGATAGAGTCGTAATACAGGACAGTGATGCTATGGAGTCGATATCACTGAAAATATTTATTTGTGAATTTCGTTACGGTGCTCCATGGTAGAGATGTTTGCAAATCTTATCCTCGAATTAGAATATATGTAATGTACCTATGTAATGTATGAGCGTCGCCGTTACACATGCACGGATAGCCGAGTGGTTAAGGTCACCACACCAAACCCACTGTGCGCGACGTGTCGCGGGTTCGATCCCCGCGTAGGACAAGCATTTGTGAGATGTTCCGAGTCTGGGTGTCTTTGTGCACGTGAATTGTATGTTTGTAAAACCCCCCGCGACAGAAGGAGGACAGAAAGAGGGAGTCGTTTTAAAAAAAAAATAGACGTAATGAAACTGTCTGATCTGTTGGTCAGAGATCTTGAAAAGTTTAGTTGCCAAAGCGACTTGTGTTTATAGCCATTAGTCGCAGGTTTATGTGCTATCGAGGAAATGAAATGAAATCATTTATTCTGCAATTATTATATTTTATCACTTTTACATATCTTTTATTGAGAACGCTGGAGTCGACATTTCCTATCTGACTACCCTGAGAAGAAATGTCGAAACAAAGTCAGGGCTCGCAGGTTTTACACTTGCCCAAAGCACTGTCTGTGTTTAATAATTAAAAGACATAGTTTTATAACTAGAAGTGACTGTTATTGCTCGTATGACAACTCTTAGAACAGAACTTTAGTCACTGTGATACCGAGGCACCGTTGAGCACAATGTTAAGTGGTCGAGCACACAATGTTAAGTTTTTCCTTTTTGATGTAAAAATAGAAGAGTGCTATAACAAGTGTTTGTGTGATCCACGAATGCTTGTCCTGAGTCTGGGTGTCTTATGCATACGACTAAATATCGGTGAAATAACCCGTGAATCAAAGATTAAATTCGTAAGAGAGTATTTTTTTAAATAGGTACAATAGGGATGATGACTGGGTATAAAAAGAAAAAATCTCATAAGTCCCTCAGTTAGATAATTGAAAAGTATGAGACACGTATTTTTTCCTTTTTCAGAAAAACTAGAATTGACAAAGCTTTAAAGTTTAGGAGAGGGGGCTTGTGACGTAACGATTTGGTAAAATTTATTCTCAATCGTGACGTCATGCGTAAGTTTCATTCACTGTAATTGGGTCAATTTATGTTTGCGGGACAAATTAAAAAATACGTTTCCATTATTATACAAAAAACTACAAGACGGACACTGCAAAAAAACTTGTCGTCATCCCTATTAAAGTAAAAATATTAAAACTACTTAAAAAAGCTTGGTCTTTGTATTCGAATAGAACTGTTATCAATAATTTGATTACGAAAACATTATCATTATTTAAATTTGATTATGTTTTGTTGTTGTTGCTTAATTTATTTGATAACAGAGCAATTTCAAGAACCATTGTTTTATGAGTGTTTATCTGATCATCAAATTTTGTTGCCATCTGCTCCGAACTCCCAGTTTTTGAGTTATGGTAATGTTTTGATTTTTGATTATAAAATCGATTCGAGTTATCCGTTATTTGTTACACTTGCTTATAAATGGATGACATTAATAAAAAATAATGGTCATTAATATTGTTAAGACTAGTTTCTCGTCCTAGATACCTTATTTGGGTTACACGTGGGTAGTATTTAAACGATATTTTTTTTTGGTTTTGTTTCAATATATCATTTGAATTTATGTTGTCCTATTACAGCATTTTATGAATGGAAATTACATTGTCTTATTTAATTATAATATTGCTGTATGTTTTTTTTTCATATAAATTATGTTTTTTTTAGAATTCATTGTAGAATTATAGAATTTCACTGTGATTTGGACTATGTAGGTATGCCTGTTTATGATATTTAACTTTGTATCTAACATTGAGTTGATAGGTATGAAAGATCTGCATTGTTAGGTAGCTCCAGTATAAAACTTTTAAGCTAGTCGTCTCCATAGTGTTCTCGTCTTCTATTTGAACGACTTGGAACATTGTCTTCGCTACCTTCAATTTACTTCGAAAGCATTATTTTATTAAATTATAACTTTTATTACAAGTTTTGTTCTTCGCAAATATTATTTTTGACGTTAACAATTCTTGTTGAACACTTTTAAATCAACAAACAAGTTTATTAAGTGTCAAGTGAACTGGAAACTGGTAGTTTTTAGGGTACCGTAGTCCAAGAAGAGAACGCCAACAGTAAGCGTCTACAAACACATAAACAATGGTCGGACTGTCTGTCTTTCTTTGGGGCATTACGCCCGTGAACAGATACTATAGATATAAATTAGATAACGAAAAAAAAACAATTAAAAATCTATTGCCCAGTATGCCCAACAAACAACAAAAACAAGATGGCGAATATAAAAATGGCTGCCAATAAACTTCAATAAGTATTTATTTTTCTGTACGGAACTCTTAATAAAGGTTCGATTTGACCGGTTTTTAACTTGGTTGATACACTTTATATTACAGTAGTTTCATTACAAAATCTGGGTGTATAATTAACGTAAACCAGATTGTGATAATGACCATGTTAGTATTACCGGCCAGTACAGACCGCAGCAGCCTTGGAATTGTAAATGTTCAAAAATATTTGACATTTTCTTGAAAAAACATTGAAACTTTACGAGTCAGTAAACGGCGGTATTAACTAACTAAATTCATAATGACAAACGAAATTGTACGTTATTGACTTGAAGTTAAAGACGATAATTACGTGATTGTTTTAACTGTAAAGTGTGACTGTTTACATACATGTCTATATAAAATAAGAATGATTTATTATATTGTTGTTTCCTTGATAATCTTTTATGCTTGTTTTTTTTAAATGTAAATTTGACTGATTCAAGTAGCCGCTCCGCCCTGAAAATATCGGTGTATTCGGTGTACACATACCTTCAAATAATCTGCGGATTGTAAAACTTAGCTCAATTAGTAAAAAATTATGAACTAGCACAAAATATAAACACACTTAATAGGCTTTTCTTTTGACTATTGAACTGTAAAGTTACATGACACTAATATACAATATATTTTTTGTTGATAATTTCACTTTCAATTTGTCTGAACCAGTCATCATGGAAACTACAGATCAATAGAATTTGTATGTATGTTATCTACACTAATATATAAAGCTGAAGAGTTTGTTTGTTTGATTGTTTGAACGCCAACGGTCCAAATTGAAAAATTATTTTTGTGTTGAATAGACCATTCATCGAGGAAGGCTATAAACTATCACGCTGCGACTAATAGGAGCGAAGATACAATAGAAAATGTGAAAAAAACAGGGTATAAATCATAACTTATATCTTCTACCCACGGGGACGAAGTCGCGGGCAACAGCTAGTACTTATATATGATATCATATCAATACGCCAACACTAGTAAAAAACTTGTAAAAAGAAGAAAAAATTAAGAAGTAAGAAAAGCATACCCCGCTGTCTTAGTGGCTCCACATTTATTTATCGTCTTATTCCCAAATTGGTACCGATGGCAACGGAATTAAAACTCGCAACCAATAGCCGCGGTGATTTACAATCTGTCCGGACTAATCCACTTTGTTGACGGTACCGCGATAATAATTGCTTTTGGAAATTATGTTTGCTGCTTGTTACTGTGATCTACGCTTTATTATAAAATGCTACAGCTAGTATTTTATAATAAAACGAAGATTAGGCGAAACAAAAAAAAATCGTAAATAAAAGAAAAAAATAAATTTTATTGTGAGCAACCCTTATCACTTAGGGATATGAAACATAGATGTTAGTCGATTCTCAGACCTACTGAAAACGCATATAAAATTTGTTAAAAATCGGTAAAGCCGTTTCGGAGGAGTACGGTAACCAACATCGCGACACGGGAATTTTATTTATCTAATAAATAAAATTAATATGATTTATTATGAAAAGATTAATATGATTTATTTATGATATGGCGGATTGTCTGCTTAGGTTGTTTAGTGGTAGGTTTAGTGAAATGGTTACTGAGTCTTCTGAGAAGGAATACTCAATAGAGCTTGAAGTTTGGCGGTGTTTACACCCCACCGAAAAACATCTCCGATAAAAAAACTTTTCCTGTAGAGGAGGAAACGCAAGATTTTCTCGGTTAAAATGTAGCATGTTTATAAAATAAATCAGAGCTATGTGGTTTTGTTTAGCAAAGACATGGGAAGCGAAAACTAGTTGAATATATTTAAATGTATTTCTTTGTATAAATTCAATGTCTTTATATAAAGTCCTGTCGTAAAATAAACATTTAAAACTGAATTCTCTTTTATTTCTAAGAAAATAACGTGTCGTATTTTATTTCTTCAGGTTTATGATGGTCCAATAAAGTATTACTGGGAGCATTGGATCCATTTAAAAAGTGATCTTATTTCTGTTACCGTAAGGTTTCATTTTGAATAGTTCGGTTAGTTTTCAGTGAATCGTCACGTACAATATAGAATTGTTTCAGATCTCTGTGGAGTCTTGCAATTCTGTCGCAAAACGTGTGCAATGATTAGAACGTGAAACATTTATAAAATTGAGTTTATTTTCATAATAAATATTCTTATTAATTTCTGTCATGGAAAAACAAAAAGACTCTCTATAAAGAGACGAGATCTCCTATGGGGAACCAGCAAAGATTATATTCTCTGTTTCTCAATATTGGTTAGGTGACATATGGAATTGATAATCTTCCTGCCCCGATGTCTATCCAACGCGTCTCTTGTAATTTAATGAATTTAGTGTATTCTTGAACATATGCAATGGCAGCTATTTCTATAATATAACTTATAACTTTTTACAGTTTGTTTTATAATTTGTGTAGAGTAAGTGTATTTGTGTTATTATAATGGCGTTATTATAAGCGATTTGGAAATTATACTGAAACAATATACGATTGCTTTGTCAAAACTCACTCTTATTCTTTTTTTTTTTCCCAATTTATCATTTGTAGGAGACTGAAGATTGTGAGGTTTCATGCCACATTTTATGACATTTGTAAATGCAGGGTTATAGCTAATGAAAACAATAATTCCGCAAACATTGATCGCTATGCTCAATACGTAATAAGGCCGCCTGTCTCGAAACTGCAAAACCTTTACCGATTAGTATGTTAACCTATTATGTAATATTTAACAATCATTTTTATAGCATCCTAGGTATCACTTAGAAGCAGTAAACGTTTACGTGAATGGGCAAACGGTTGTTCATTATAGGTTTACGGCCAGCGTTTGCATAGGCTACGGTTTACCGGCAATTATTATAATAATTATTAAAGAAAATTTTAGTTTCCGATACTAAAATGAGTGATTAGATTGCATATATTATGTAAGTTAATTACTGAAAATCAAGCTAGTTGAAAATTTTGGCAAATTATTTGAACCACTTATTCAGCCCTGAAGATCGCCTTCTCTTTTTGTTCAGTTTTTGAAATCCCTGTAGGCCCCTGACGTGGTTTTAAAGCATACCCTTGAAAATGTTTGCAAATGATTATCACTTTATAATTTTCACAATTAAGACCCTCTACCACGATCTCTACTAGAGGGTCTGTCACGCTGAGATTCATTAAACTCTACGTATTATAAGAATTTAGTCTGAAAACCACAATGTTACCTTGATATGAGTCTGTGAAAGACAATTTAAAGTATTTATACCTCACGCGTCGAGTTTAATTTTTAAATAACTTTTGTAATTGACGTTCGTGATAATGGGAGTTTTTACACGTAAGTAAATATTTCTGTTCATTTGGAACGAGACAGTAACTGTTGTTCTATGTGTGAGACTGTATGTTCAATGTGAGAAGTTAATGTAAATTTAAAATTGCGTTGCGTTTTCATTATTTAGTCGCAAGACCCTTTTTTACTTTTAGACTGCTCGGATAGCCGAGTGGTTGAGGTCATCACGCCAAACTCCCTTTGAGCGACGTGTCGCGGGGTTGATCCCCGCGTAGGATAAGAATTTGTGTGATCCACGAATGCTTGTTCTGAGTCTGGGTGTCTTTGTGCATGAAAATTGAATGTTTGTGAAACGAGTCGTTTTTTTTAAATATATCTTTATCAAGAAGTAAAGTGACACCAACAATGTCAAATTTTCTGTTTGCCGCCAGAAATATTTACTATTCAACGATCCCACTACCTATCTACGATAGTCAGGAGAGGTACTCAAAACACGCGTTTATGCTCACTGCATAGATGAACAAAGACCCCATGTTACAACCTCTATGATTTTTACGGCTGTAGTCTTGGAAACCGTTGACTATCAGACTACGTTTTTATAATCAAGTGTACCTTTGTACACTTCTTTGTTCCTTCACCTCGTTCCTTTGAGTTCCAATTTACTCTTCCAAGTCATCTTTTACCGTCAGTACATGCTCTATAGTCAATAAACTATCCATTACCTAACATAGAAGCATAAAATTGTTCTAAAATGTTTTCATCGATGCATTACCCGTACCCTCAAGAGATAAGCCAGTAAATTGGTACTCAACATGGATCGATAGAACGCAGGTTCGCTTCCCGTTGGACCTCTTCAGTAAAGAGCACTAGGAGCTCACCACCTCTGCTTAAAATAATTATGATACAGGTGTACAAGCGAGATAGCACATCACTTTGTAGAGCGGCATCTCTTTTATACAACTCCGTCTGACTTTATCATGTACTGGTAGGTCCACTTGCCTCGCTTCGAGTATAGGTATTAGTTTAGTAAAATCGATATTTGAAGAGCCTCAGTTGTGTTGTTTAATTTGAGAGGCTTTTCAGATAGTTGTGGGTGTTTGGAAAGTTGTTTCAAAGAGTTTCCATTATCCGTCGACAAGTGTCATCTCTATAAAGTTATTGATGATAGAAAACGTATGCAAATTACAGGTCTTTTTGATTAGATACGTGACATAACGTTGTCAGTCATGCTTCTAATTTTTTTATGTAGCTTTTAAGTGTTTATATTTAAGTTCAGTTATTTATTTTAGAAAAGAAAATCCCGATCCGCAAAGTACTAGAATAATAAGAGTCCCTTAAGTAAAATATCTAAATTCCTTACCTAAATCACGACTTTTATAAATTGTTACTTGTAACTGTAATGCTAATAGTACTAAAACGATTTGTTATCAAACTTAGTGCATTCAGACAGACCCAGACATGTTTCGTCATTCAACTAATAAAAAATATCAAACCGAGACGCAGTATAACAATATAAAAAACATAAACATACACAAAAACCTTTTGTTACTATTTTTATAGCGATCATTTAGATTTTTTGCTAAAGAATCGTGAACCGCAATTTGTTATTTGCTGTACATATTTCATAGGCTTTGTAAACACGATGATTTATTACAAAAACACGCAAAAAACAAGTTATGTAGCTTTTCAATTATGTTATTGAATTTGTTGAAAGACAGGCATTGCATTCCATTATTCAAATTAAAATTTAGTTTTCTTGAAAATGTAAAATAAAAAAAAACTCACCGTAAACGCCAAAAAAATAAAAAAAACAACAACACAAAAACACTAGCGAAAAAAAAACCACAACTTGCGAATGTCAGTTCAAAATTTAAAATTGCAACTAACGGTTTGTTTCCGTGCCAAACGGAATTGGGCAGTGGGTTCCAAAATTTAGTAATAAGAATGTTTGTTGCTGGTTTCAGAGTTTTCGTACTAGCGACGAGTGCATCGGATTGTGCGGTACAGTAATGAATGGTGAAGCGAGGTGCCCGCTTCAACGGCTTTGGCGGTAAATGTGTGTCTTAAATTGTGATTGGAGGGACACTACTTGATACTTTTGATTGGATATTGCAGTTTTATGAGTTTTAAGATTCTCCATAAAGAGGGAACATACAATGAGAGTTATTGCTTTTCGTATGTTGGTTATGTTGCAGAATTTTATGAGCTGCAGTGTAGATTAATTTTAATGCAGTGCATAAAAGTTTCCGTTGTTGATGTACCGTTAGTTTAATAATGTTTGAGGAAAAATATAACTTAAGTTTGCACACAAACCTTGTCTTTATTTCAACAAACTGAATTATAGAGTTTATTAAAAGTAAAAATAGAATACTCCTACGAAGATATAGTTAAGCTTAGCTGAATGATAAGCTATAAAAATGAAAGGGCATACAAAATGTGACAAATAATTTAAAAAAGAAAATCTCAACCCAAGTTCCTGTATAGATCTGATGTTTGCCAAGTTTTCTAACTATAACTTACGAGTAGTTATGATACACCTTAGCGTACTTTGCCAAGTATCAAGTCGGTGTAGTCGTGCTACATAGTGTAGCGGTCTGTAGTCTCGAATCGACTTGGCATTTTGGCTGACAAAACGCTTGCGACGAAGCTGGATTGTGTGGAGTAGAATAATAATTATAATCATATTAAATGAGGAGCTGTGGCTAAGCTGCTAATGCACAAGTTGATCAATCACAGGTTAAGCCACGCTTGACGCGGTCGGTCCATGGATAGGTGACCATCTACATCATAACGAGTTCCTCCGTGTCTTGGAAGTCACGTTAAATTGTGGATGCCGGTTGTTCTTAACACATCTTTGATAGTCGTTACGGTTAGTTAGAAGCTGGAAAGTCTGATAACCAGTCTATCTAAGGGATATCGTATTAGCCAGGTAACTGTAGGAGGATAGGCAGTTGCCCCTGGTAATCGCTGCTCCCTAGCTGCATCTGGGTGGAATGGTAGTCAACACGACGCAGTTGGCAAAAGACTAGGGTGATGATGATTAAATCGTATTAATATTTATTCAATTTCACTGTACTTTAAAGAACACGTATTTTATTTGAGACAGATATCATTGAAAGATTGCGTATCTGTATGCTAACGGTGATCCCTATTATAGAGATCTGAAATATTCTGAAACCGCCGATTTATCTATACTATACTACTAATACTACTTACTACTTAATATATAAAGCTGAAGAGTTTGTTTGTTTGTTTGTTTGAACGCGCTAATCTCAGGAACTACTGGTCCAAATTGAAAAATTCTTTTTGTGTTGAATAGACCATTCATCGAGGAAGGTTTTAGGGTATAAACCATCACGCTGCGACTAATAGGAGCGAAGATACAAAAAAAATAACTTTATAAAAAAAAAAAAATATAAATCATAACTTATACTTCTACCCACGGAGACGAAGTCGCGGGCAACAGCTAGTAATATATATAAGCAAGGAAGCATGGTGAACAACACTCCTGTCAGAATCTTACGATTAGAAAAGATAACTTCCAGTCAAACCCAGTATTAAAAATGCTATTAAGTAGGATAGCATTTAATCATGGCGACACTTCAGCAACAAGGTTTTGATGACACTTTCCGTATTTCCATACCACAGGGAGTGAATAGGAATTTTATCAAGACTGTTAACCATTCAAAACGTTTAAGGAGTTTCTTGTAGTCAGTTGTTAATTGTTTTTGTATAGCTTCGAAATATTATTTTACACTAAGTCTTTAATGATCAGCAGTGGACCTCGATAGCCTGACTTCGTTGATTTGATTTGAACTAAAATCACTATAAACTGTCCTTTTATTGTATTGATGGCAAACAAATTATCACTAATACCTATTTTCTGATATTGAAAGGGAAAAACCTAGGCACATGTTTTTAATTTTAGGAGGAGTTTAGTATTTTGCGAGAAAGTATAATTTGTGTAGGTAACTTTGGTGTTCAGATTTTTTTTTGTATTCTAAGAGATTAAAATCCAAACCCAGTATTCAAGCAGACTTCCAATTTTTTTAAACTTTTAATTTAGGTTCCTCTGTTTTCCAAAGAATAAAATGATGGGTTTCCAGACTCACAGAAATTACTGAGGTTGTTAAAAAATTGTACTTTGTATAATGTCTATCTGACCACCACAATTCATTTTACTTAACTATCGCGGAATAGTACAATAGTCATTCTGTGGCATAGGTCTTGTCTCACACGGATCGTAAAACAGGTTTTTACCTCTGCTATAACAAAATATGACTAATTGTCTAGCATTCTCATTTTGAGGTTATAAATATAAACAAAGCCAACTCCACACCACGAAGCCTGTACCGGCGTATGCGCCTATAGGTAAGCTTCCCACGGTGAACTGTGATGCAATTCTAGTGTCTAATGTCAGAGGTGCCCGTTTTTTGTACACCGTTAGCCCTGCACAAATGCTGTATGGTACATGTATAAGCGCCAAGCGATGTCACACGCGGAAGCGGGTTGGAGAACTACTGTCTGGCGACATTGCTATTCCGTCTGTCAATCGTCGGTAATGTTTGATATATTCACATTAGTGAGAATGGTGTATGGTACAATTTATAAGCGGTTAGCGATTTTGTGGGATACAGCCTTTAATTAGTGGGGTTTTTTATTTATTTATTTATTTATTTATTTATTTAATTATCACACTAATCTACCATTACAGGTTACTTAACCTAATGCGGTAGCTAGGACTAAACAAAGGTCTAAGTATTTATGTGAACTAGGGTTTCAATGATTGAATTATTATGCACATAGTTGCAGGTCTAAATTCCAGCAACTGTTTTAATATGTACATTATATGTAATTTTCTTATAATTCTGATATGCATAGGCAATAAATTAGCCTGATACACATGCCCATCATTGCTCCTCCTGGAATTGCTTGTTTCTTCATCCACTTTTCTCCTAGATATGAAATCCTTACTATTTACGATTCCCAGAAACAAACTCTCAGTGTCGCTAGCTCGACTTGCACTCAATCGGTTTTTATTAATAAGCACTAACAGAATTCAGTATAATAGATAGCCTATCATGACTTGTAAAAGTAAAATTTTTGCTTAAGAAAACTCATCTATTGCAATTTATCCAGTGCCGAACTATTGCAAATTAAAACATAAAAAACATTTGTTTATAAAAGTGAAACAAAAAAAGTTTCTGCACAAAAATTTAATAAAAGATACCGAAAAATGTAAATCATTATCAAATCAATTCCTCTGCCGCGACGTCGAAGGCGCAGACACGGTATGTTGAGTCCTCTCATCAGACCAGTGATAAAATAATTCTGTAATGCAATACGCTAAACTTGACCTTATTTTTTTATTGCTAACATTATAATTTTATTTATTTATTTATTTATCAGAAAAGAAACATACGGCTTAAATAATTACATAAGATATAGCAGACAGTAAATTATTCATTATATATTCTAATTCGTTTAAGGGAGGTCTAGTATATAAACGACTTTCCTTTACCGTCCATAGTGTTTCTCTTATAAATTAATAAATAATTTATGTAACTTTAAGGCTCAATGCATCAACCTCAAGTGAGCACAGGTCGTTATCAAACTGCAGATGTGGGCGTTCAATCATTAGTTACTTACATCACACGAAATTCCTGAGTCTAATGCCAAAGGTTTACGTGTTTTTGTTCATCCGCCTGCAGAAATACTCTGTGGAGTAAGTTACAAGATGTCTGCGTGAAGAGATTTTTTCAATTTTCATATTTTCCCGTTTGATTCTTGAAAAGCTTAATAACTAAAGTAAGTATACTCTTGTAGGGATTTTGCCTATGGGTATATTAAATAAGTTTATAAATATGTTCAATACGGAAAACCATAACGAAAATAATGTATCGATACCTAAAAAAACCATTTGTAATTTTTTGTAACGCGCTTTCATGAAATCGCTACATCTCCTGTCTTGTACCGTTTCACCACGGGGCTCGGCAGAGATGGCAGTGATAACACCGCCTTTGTGCTATCCACAAAGGTCTGTATCGCTCGCGATTGTACCATTGTGAACCATGATGACAGAATTAGATTTTTGTTTAACTGTACTTGTCAGGGCACTTGGCGTATCACGATAGGCATTGTTTTGCGAACATTTTTTGGATGCCAAAGCTCATACAATGAAGAATTTCCTGTTTTACATAATATCAATTATCTACATGGATCTTTTATAGTTATAGCTGACTTGCAATTAATTATTATTTTATTGGCTTAGTGTCTATTGATACAGGTCGATAAATAATAGTTAAACTGTTGCTAAACTCCTTGTTTCAAAGAAGGTTGTGAGGATAGTGTAAAAACAAAAATAAACTTAAAAAATGTTTATTAAGATAACAAAGTTGACCTAAATCCATTTCATAGTATAACGCAACTATATTTTAACCAGATAGTCTTATATAGTCAACAAATCAAATTTGAGAAGCTCTTTAATGTGTATAGAATCACAATGTTTTGTTAGACAAGCTGTCAATTAAAATTGAATACCTAACCTAATCATACATAATATATAATAAAGAAAGTTAAAATCTTATAAATTACCAAAATTCGACGCTATTCTCAAAAGAATTAACGAATTCATCATTATTTGGTTGTGTATCATCGGATGTTTCATAGTGAGACAGATCAAATTTATCAGCTAGGAATGTATCAGGGGCATTAGTTGTAGCCTTCTCCGTGGAGAAGAAACTGTCTATTCTAGAAGTTGTTGGTTTTACTGTCGTAGTCACTTCATCACTTTTTTCGGTGCTACCTTCTTCAGAATCATTTTCATCATTGCCTTCTTCTTCAGTGGCTTTCTTGGTCTCTTGACTTTTGTTCTGCTTCTTTTCTGGCTCCGGTTGGCAGAAATCGTTCCAGAAATACCAGCCATGAGGACAGATAAAGATCTGAGGGTGCAACACTCCCTCTTTGTTTAAACAGACGTAGTAATGGTTGTTGCTGAGCGATAGGACGCCATGTTGGCCGACGGTTTTGCACTTGGGGACTGGCGTTTTTGTGCATTGGCTGTTTTCCAGTCTTATCTGTGGATATCCAACATTTATGATTTGAGAATGAGTTTTACGAAACTTTGGCAATATTCATAAATCATTGTACTAATTGCTGTCAAATTGGTCTGAAATATTGTATAGGTGATGTGGACAAATTATTTGTATGTATGATACTACTTTTGCATTTCGCGGAATGAAGGTGGAGAGTCTAAAATAATTATGAAAATGTCGTTCGAATAAAATTTACCGAGCATTGCGCAGTGTGGGGATTGTATCCATAATGTCTTGGACACAGAGCTTCTCTGTGGTCTGCAGGTCTACCATCAGGCAAGCCATCAGGGGGTGAGCAGAGATGGAACTTCCTGCAGTCGTAAGCATCTGGGAATATTCCCACCTGGAAAAATATATATAATGTCAAGTATTATAGCAGAATATAATCATAAAGCAGATAATTTTTCGTACTTTTTAAAAATATTTCAAAGAATTATGATAGTCATTGCCGTATATTTTGTGCAGAATGGTATTCATTGTTGTACACTTAAACGAAGTTACACCGTGCGAATTTGTGCCACACAAGTTTTACTAAATAAGAGTGGGGGAAATTTTAAATGACCAGTTAAGAAAATGTATTCAAGGAAAAATAAGCATGCTAAATCGATGAAAACTTAATGTTTAGAGAGGAAAACTTAAAGAAAAATCCATTATAGTCTGACCTGTTCACAAGTATGCTCAAACTCCACAGCCGCGCTACTACATTCAGGCACTGCTTTCTTCGAGCACTTGCCGAGATGCGCGTTACACGTGAAACCTTCTGAACATTCTTCAAGAGGGACCTGAAAAAAGTTATAGAGTTACATGATAGTTACGGTTCCGTTAGTACTTTATGCGTTTCAAGGTTAACTTTGAGTTATGTGCTATGATCGAAACTGCACCTAGTGCGCACCAATTTACATATAGAACCAAAGCCACTATGTTTTTGGCATTACCATGATATATTTTGAAGCTAAGTAACTATGCTGCTTATCTATCAAACTTTGTAACCAGTTTACCTTCAACCAGCCAACAGGCAGAGGCACGCAGGAGACAGCCAGACTGCAGTTCTGGCAGGCGACGCCGGCGCGCGTGCAGATACCCTGGACGTCGAGCTCGCCAGTGCTGAGGGTCAGGCCCAAAGGCACGCTCCCCATGCGGTTGCCATTGATCGCTCCTCTGAGGTCGAATGACGAAAGCTGGAAAATGTTAGTATATCAGATTTTTATCGGTTTTCTTATGTTTACCTTGATTTCATAAAGTTAATTTAGCCATGACACTTCAGGGCGACTCTTGATCAAGGAGCTGCTTTATCGTAGTCTTTTTCTTCAAAACAAACTCTCTTCTCTTTAAAACAAAGTTCAATTAGGTCTAGCATCTAGTATTAAAGATATTTTTATTTTTTATTCATGTATATTAATTATTTTCGACTGTTATTCGATTTCGTGCAATTCAAACTGATCTGTTAATAACAACAAAAAAATGTCTAGGTTCTGTCTCTTCTTCTTCTTCATTTTCTTTTTTTTTAAATATCTACTATTTCTAGTACGTTTATTAGAAGTAAAAAGGTTTTGTTACATTACATAAGTTGTGATAAAATCGTAACATGTGACAGTACACATACCAGAGAACACAACTTTATCAACAAGCCCATCTCTTAAACTAAAGTAATACAGTATTTGCTGAAGCTAACCCAAGAATACAATACATTACAGTATTATACTACTTTGGTAGAATATTATATTCTAAATTACTGGACTTGGGTAACTTTGCTCCTTCGATTGTGCCCGTTTACAAACTAACCAAAACTTTCAGATGTTTTTGTTTGAGTTCTGATAATACAAAAGAAGGCTACTCTTATCAAAATACTTAATTTACGTATGTACGGTATATCAGTACTTAACAACAATATGTTTTTTTGTCTACATGGTGAAAAACTAGGCATGTATTGTGTAATTTTGGTAGTAGTTTATGTTGCATTTTAAAACCAAACAGCACACCCATCCAGACCATTAAATTTTCATTTAATTCAATATGGGCCGTTTACTAGTTCCCTTCAGAACTCCTTGTAACTTCAGTTAATCATCGACCCATCGCTCCCGTATACCACGCGTAAAAATCCAAGTAAATCATAAAAAAGATAATGTTTTCTCACAAAGAAAATTCAGAACAAAATCAATATCAAATACACAACAAACACTTACAGAACCAGTTACAGCAAAAATATATAAAATAATAAATTTTATCCACATTTTTAAATAAAAAACACGAACTGGTATGCGCACAATATAAATTTAACTAATACGGTTTTTTATCAAATAAAATGTGTAAAATTCTGGGGACACTGATCTTTGACATTTTTATCTGTTGTTTTGATGTCGAGTTTAATAAAACTAATAATTCTTGCGGATTTACATATATATAGAGTTCGATTAAAATAATATGGTAAGTAACTATAATATTTTTTCCTCATAATTTCTATGGCAAATGGCTGTTGTATGGCTTTTAAATGTACCGAATTATTCTAGATATCCTCTACAACCTAATTTCCTATATAAAGGTTCTTCTTTCACCTCCAAACGTGATGATGTATGACAAGAGAATGTCTGTTGTCATACATCATCCTAGCCTTTTCTCAACTATGTTGGGGCCGGCTTCCAGTCTAACAAGATTCAGCTAAGTAACAGTGTTTTACGAGGAGCGACTGCCTATCTGTCCTCCTCAACCTGGGCAGCATAATACGCAAAAGCGTAGCATAACATGTGATCGCTCAACTTGGCAGTTATAGGTACCTTAACCATGAGATCCTCCAATGACTGTTGTCATTATGAAAGAAGAATGCTGCTCTCTATCTCTCTAAAATTTGTCTTTATAAATACAGAGCCGTGTTTCTATGTCTTTTAATTGAAGTATAAGGTTAGTATGAAGCTCTATATTAACAATACTGAGCGGAATATGATTACTTGAACAACAAAGAGGTACAAAAATAAACTTTCAAACTTTGATTAGTTTTTGTTTTTAATTCATCAACCGTTTGTCTGACTTCAATTTTTGTTTACATCAAACTTTTTTCTAGAACGTTTTTGCTTTTTGAATAAATTGAATTAATGTTTTGAGGAAAAGATAGATCTGTTTATAAGGTGCGGATAAAGGAGGCTTCTTGACAAAACTGATTGCACTTAAACATAAAAATAAATGAATGTTCAAAATATCTGAATACGAGTTAATATTCATGTTGTTACTGTCATCTGAATGTGTTAAACAGTGACAGATAGATATTAAAAGAACGTCTTATGATTGCGATTCAGTTTTACACGACGGCTAGTGTCGCAAGCCAGCTACCTGACTGAAAAAAACACAGGTGCACTATAGCCTGATGGGAAATTACCTGATCTATCTCCGGTAAAGTATATATGGGCCCTGTACCTGAAAGAACCACATTTCTACGTGTCTTATCTGTGATATTTATTTTGGAAATGCCTACAACATTTGAAAAGTCGTTGCGTGGCTTCAGATCGAATGGCTTTAGTGTATCCGATCCAGTAATTGTAATCATGGCCTGAATTATAATTAGTCGCCTTGATGTTCCACAATCAAATTATTTTAAATTATATTAGCAATAAAAAAATATTGAGTATTATCTTAGTCATCAGTTGTACCAGCACAACAGTTGTTCTTTTATTTGATTAAAAAAGTTTTCATTTTGTGATCACATTGTGGGCTATACTAAATTTAATTTGACGAGTACGTCTCCAGCTTTCATAAATTGCTAAGTTTATTAAGAAATAAAAAGTTTGGGTCATTTGCAATATGGGATTTTGTTTTCAGTGTAGGATGGATTGTAGATGAGATTACTATAAAAAAGTTAAAAAAAGTTAAATAAGTATTGTTCCTAGCATAGGTACCAACTATTAAGTGTTAATTTTGAAGTGCACTTTAGTCTTTTTAATTGTCCCAGTCTATTTGTCTGAATGTCAAAAACTCTTACCTGCCATAACTACGATGTTCAAAACTCCACATAGTTAGTTTTTTCCTTGGTATCCTAAAGTTAATTATAAACGTCACCTTCTAGTTTCATATTACACAAAAGTTCGGTTTAAAAAACTTTCCACCTTTGTAACTTGTTTACAAAAAATATTTTTATTCTAAATAACAAACACTAGCAGTACTGCGACTTCTAAAGGGCGAATGTCATCGACCGCCTGTGTACTCAAAGTTTACGCAACATTCGTAATACATTGCTCGCTGTTTTCCATAAGGCAATAAACATTGTATTAACATGCAACGATGGATGACAGTAGTTGTAAATTGTGTATTAGTAATCGTAAATGGAAAATGATTTGCATTGTGTCTTTTGGTACGAGTTGCAAAGTGATTGTCTGTTAATTATGAGCATCTGTTCTTATGATTTAATGTTATTAGACTGCCAGAAGGTTTCAGAATTGAAATATTTGTTTGTATTTTTACTTTAATAGTATTAAGTTACCATTTCAGATAAAAAATTGAGTGTAGCTTTTTACATCTAACCAACTAATGCACTTTTAGAATACCATTATGTTTTCGAAACTGTCGGCCCTTCAGAGAGGTTAAAACTTAGACTGTAATAGTATGATGATTAATCAATCTTAATAAAAAAATATTTCAAATCATTCAATAAAATTGGTTTAATAGGACTTATGATAAGACGCCTCATAAAACTGTCATAGCAACAACTAGTGATTCAAACTAAAACTATTTCAGTTTGCAAGGCGTTATTACCAGCAGTGATTACTCAAACTACTGTCAAGAGTATTCGGTGCCAAAAACCAATAGAATCATATATCGAAAACTGTCGCGATGGCCCATAAAAATGCCGTCTCGAATGTAATTTTAAATGATATACGATCGGGACCATTGAATCAGTTTAGCCTTCCTCAGCTTTGTTGAGGACAGATTCTAGGTTAAGCAAAATTGAAATATAAAGAAATCTAGGGTTTAAGGGGTCATTTGATTGACGTGTATTTAAGGTGTTATCGGACGGAGCCAGCTTTTAAGTGTATGAATCGATTTTTTTTAGAAAAGAACTCAACTAAAAAAAGTAGCTAACAAAGAAAGTAATCATATTGCAATAAAGAATATGAATAATCAATGAATAATCTGCTAATCTTGATGGCCAGGCAGTATAAGCAGATTTCTTATGAGATTTAAAATGGTAACATATACATGTTATCTCAAAGCTCGAAACATTGCATGGGGAGACTCATGCCTACCCCTAATACTCGATAGCCCAGATTTTCTCGGACACTTCATCTTGCTTCCAAAAAACAACCCTCTTGTTTGGCACTTCGCAGTTTCAGCATTGAATACATGAAACACTTTTCAATTCTTCACATCATAGCTGACGAGTACCCCACCGGAAACGGACCCGATGGGTTTACACTTTGCCGAGTTTTTTTCTCGGGAAATGAACCGCTGTGAGTGCGCCACGCAATTCTCTAAATATGGTTTTTATTGTGGTCCACTCGGTTATAAGCGGAGCTGATGGGAATTGTTGAGAGATTCCAATTTCCTTTTTCGCAGCGCTTGCCTTAAGGAGTTATTGGAGGGTGATGCGTTTTGAAGATATGGTGGACGGGAGTTAATTATATGGCAGGAGGATGACGCTACCAAGGCAGAAAAAAATGCAAGAAAATTGTTGACAACCTTTTTGCGTTTTTTCGAATTTCAGTGAACAGTACAGAAACGTGATGGGTTGTCGTTGATTACTAGACAAAAATCAAAATTTAAAATAAAATCTAGATTGTCTCAAACTGTATGCAAAAATTATACCATCCGTAGGTACTCGTGTCAAAGTATTTTTACTTTTTTCCCTAAACTACGGCCAGTTGGCGATCGTTTGGCGAAAAATCTGAAACTCACCATAAACTCATTTCATAAATGAACGAACTTACGCTGCAGAGGGGCGTCGACTAACTTTAATGGCATAAATTAGCATGCTATTGCCAAGACCTGGCCTGCTTTACACCCTAGCTAGCTAAATATACAGGATAAAACTCGTTTGAGAATAAAGAAATCCTTTGACGTCACAGAAACTTGAAAAACAGAACAACGAGAAAAACTGTTTAACAGGTTACTCCGCCTTAGGTAAAATCAGTGCAGTACTTAGTTGTATGGGTTTTGAATGAACTTGGCACATTAGTTACAAACTAAAATGAATTCTATTCCTGGTCAAATCTGATCTCAACGGATAGCAATATTAATTTACAATCAGAAAATCTATAATCTCTTGAAAATAGTCCTTAGAAAATTAAGGTCTAAATATTGTTCATTCAAACCATTCACAAAAATAAAATTCAAGTAGTCCAGCTAATATTACATGAGGACGTTTGTATGTATCAATGTTTATATGCAAAAAATTACTGAACGAATTTAGACGAAACTTGGTACACAGATAGTTTATAACCAGGATTAACCCATAGGATAGCTTTAATCCCGATTTTATTTTCATTTAATTTTCCATGGGATCATTTTCAATATTTAGCGAGCAGGCCCGCAGGCAACACTAGTAAAATATTTTTGAACGTGACCAAGTGAATATAGCAATCGATTTCATCTTCGCTTTAATCTAGATGCCCTAAGTCGGACTCTCAAAGTAATATCACGTAGTACCCCTGACTCTCAGCAGACATTTTTCAGAAAATATTTCTAGACTTTCCAGCTTAGAATTTAGGTAAATAGAAATGCAGGTGGGAGTGTATTTACCGAGCTGTGGAGCGTGATGGATGATATCTATAATACGATCGGCTAAGGGTCGGTGACCTGAAGTAGAGCATACTTTTTCCCTTAGCTTGACATTTTTTGTAAAAAAAAATTATTGATTTTTTCTACTAATTTATCAACAAGTTTTAGGTAAAGTTATTTTGAAGTCAGACCTTTTTTAATTTAAGGAGTATGGATAAGCTATAACTGTACTGTTAAACTACTCTGGACACGGTCGGTCCTAAGATGGGTGACCATTTTGATCATAAAGAATTCCTCCGTATTTCGGAAGGCTCCTAAATTAAAGTAAATTTTGGAGTCCCGTCTTTTTTCCAAATCTTTGACTATTTTGAATATTTGGTTTTCACCGAACTTATGAAGTTATACCTAAATTTATTTTAAATTCATAGATACGACAGATTAACATAGTCAACGGCAAAGGGAATAACTTAGACATACCAAAAACCTCTAAGAAAAGTTTATTACGTACTGAACTTAAATACAGAATATCAGAATTGGGTATATTTTCAGTAAATCGACTATCAAGGCTCGATTTCCAGCGCTCGACCTATCTTAGGATCATCGGCAATTTATATGATAATCCTTACAGTGGCTGTTAGGAGATGAATCACTATAATATTACATATAACATGCCTGGCAAAAATGATCAGAAGGTTTATTTTAGTCTCTATCTAGAGGTTACCGCACTATTTTAGGGGTGTTTTCTTACTTGTTTTTATCAGATAAATTACGAGAGCAATCATAATATCATCATTCCATTCCATTTTTAGGTGAACTGGAAGCATACCACAAAAATGGATAGCAGAAGAAATAGGCCGGACAGAATAGACAAACTGAAGGAAATTGGCCTTTGCCCTGCATTGGGACAGTACCAGCTAAACAAAAAACTTATATATTTTTTGTTTAGTCGTCTATGTCTAATACCTAATCTACTATAAGATTTGTCAACATTCGCTATAGTATTGCTTAAATGTATGGATAATATGATGAGTCTAAATAGAGTGACTGATCGAAGAGTAACGTAATCCCGGCTTTTGAGTACTTTCTATCAGTCATAGTTGATAAACCGCACTAATTTTCGAAGTCTATTGATATTGAATGTTCTGGCTCATCTGTATCACGGGATTACGTGTAGCATATTCCTTGAAAGTTGTTTCTCTTGACTGGCTCTGACGAACGGATGAAACTCGCGGCGAGTGTAATATCGACTTACTTGATCGATGGTTGTGGAATGTTTCTGATACATTTTGAGATTCTGTGCCTTACAGGTAAGTTAACGGTGAAAGTCACAGATAATAAATAATAAAAAGTGTGTGGATTTCCTATATTTAAAAAAAAATATTTACTAGATAATTTCAATCGATACTTGCATTAGGATGCCATTTTTTCTAACTTTGTGGCGGTAAATAGAAATAATATGTGAAGTGAAAAGGGGAAAATTGTTCGCCGTAGATTCGGTTCATTAATCATATCTATTGTAATTCAATCAATCGTGTCTTTGGTTCACAAGTATACTAAACGGGCTATCGTAGCATTAGGGTGGGCAGATGATCAACATGTCATCGGGTTGATAACATTAAAAAATGTTCAACGTTTGACCAAATTTATAATCTTAAGGATTAGTAGGTATCCTCCTTCACTTCTAAATATAATTTTGTAACTCTTTAGAAACAAAACGTCTTCTCCATGATTGGACATCAATCATAAAATCTATACATATAATAAAATTGTAGAAAAGTGAAAACTGTACATTTAATATTTTTTTAAAAGAATAATTGGAGGGTGGTCTAGGAACGATTCCGATGCCGAAAATATGATTTTTAGAATTTTTGTCTGTTTGTCTGTTTGTCTGTTTGTCTGTTTGTCTGTATGTATGTCCGGAAAGATCTCGGAAAGTACTGGATAGATTTGATTCATATTTTCAGAGAATATCAACAAGAGGTCCGGTCAACATACTTTTTACTTATTATCTCGCTTTTCGATACAGGGGGTGAGCAGGAGCCTTTTATATCTATACACAAATATCAAATTATCTCATAAACTACTGAATATATTTCGTTCAAATTTTGCATGAACCTTATTGTATACATGATACAACAAATATACAAAAACCATAACGCTACTATGCAGGGGGCATGAGCAGTAAAGTTTTAAATTTTTGGACTCACCCGTAACATCGTGTAATACAATTATGAGGTGTATTTTCACCCCATTGAGTAGTAGGCAGCACGGTCATCAATTTACTCAAAAAACATCACGCTATTTATCTTAAGACTTTTGGCAGAGCAATACTATATTTTTTCGAAAGTAAATCATTTTCACAAAATCAGTCATTTTATTCTCTTTCAAGTCTAATGTAGAACTAGCGCGACAATAATTAAAATAAAAGAAACATAAACTATTAATACTTTTATTATTATTCTTTTGATACAAATGTTACTTCGTAATCGGTACATTCTTGAAACAAAGGAACTTAAATTATTTTTATTTTTATTGGTTTACTAAAATTACTCAAGTTCAAATGTGGAATGCCGTAATATGATTTTGTGTTTATTTACGACTAGCTGTTGCCCGCGACTTTGTCTGCGTGATTTTCAAGATGTGAACAACTATGAAGTATAATAATAACGATCATCGCAAAAATGTAATGCAATATTGAAAATGAAACACTTCTTTTTACATTTTAAGCTTGCTTTTTTTTTCTAAATTGTAATGAATCTTGAGCGGCCCAAAGACTATCAAATGTTTAAATCAAACACATTTCATCATTTACGATACTATCCTGGTGTCAAATATTTCACAGCTGTTTTAATGACTTTTTCTTATTTAATCCCAAAAAGAGGGGCTTATACCTTTGACATATCTGCCTGCCTGCCTGTCTGTCACATCATAGCTTCCGAACGAATTGTACAATTTTAATTTAAACGTAAATTATGTGCGAGTGTTCGTTAAGACATGTTTGACAAATCGAGCCGTTTAAAAATGGGGGAGGGGGGATGCAAGTATGAAAAAATAACAGAAGGTATAACTCAGTCTTAGCACTTCTGCTAAAAATGTTTTACTTTCGAGGGTTTCCATTTTCTAATTGGGTGGGTTATGATTTTCGAGCACGTCTGTTCTTTGGCCGGCCTACACCTGAAATTGTTAGACGGATTTGATAGTGATTATGAGGTATCATAAAATTATTATTGTACTGTAACCAAAGAGGTAAACCAGAACCATATTACTGTGGCCCCTGTGGCTACTGCATAAATGGAACTTAAATAAAGACTACATGAGGTTGGTTATGAGGTTACGCTGTCGATTCCGACAGCCACAATGAATTTTCCAGACATTGTATGACGGATGTAAGTGCTGATAGCTACACGCTATTATCAGCCTTATTGGAGAAATTTCCAAAAATATGTTTCTAATCCTCGTCGGCTTAGCTTTGGGATCTCAGAAACTCATTCAGTCTCGTTCCTTCCCCTGTTTTTACCAGGCTACGAAAGAAGAAAATTTTAAATAAGTAGAGATTACAATAAATTGTTAAAGGAATCTTTGGAAGCGCCACGTGTGCGGTCTCTGTAATGGCGGATGTAGACCAATCAAATCGTTAAAATATTGAAAAATCCCAGTTATCAGTAGACATTGTTCTATCAATAGATACATAATGTCAAAAACCGTCTAGCGTACGCTCTTATTCATTGATAGCTTGGGTCTTATAGATCTTTCACATTGCATACCTATTATGAAGTTTTTATGCAAGTTTTCTGGGCTTTTCTATCTGAAATACTTTTGGCCTATGTAATGTTGCAAATTTAAGAAAACATTATTTCATTGTTTGAAAGGCTTTTTTTTGTTTGAAAGTTTATATTTTTGTTGCTAGTTGTTACAGATGAACCAAGGTAATATAATTAACTGTGTCGTTAAGTAATTTATTGTTATGCATAATTATAGATGAGATCAATGTGAACTACATGCAACTTTGGGTTGAGTGTCACTACGAATTCTTTTATCTTGAAGTAGCATCGCCAACATTACCGAGCTAAAAACATAGGTATATACACCTATCGTAAATAAACACAAAATCATATTACGGCATTCCACATTTGAACTTGAGTAATTTTAGTAAACCAATAAAAATAAAAATAATTTAAGTTCCTTTGTTTCAAGAATGTACCGATTACGAAGTAACATTTGTATCAAAAGAATAATAATAAAAGTATTAATAGTTTATGTTTCTTTTATTTTAATTATTGTCGCGCTAGTTCTACATTAGACTTGAAAGAGAATAAAATGACTGATTTTGTGAAAATGATTTACTTTCGAAAAAATATAGTATTGCTCTGCCAAAAGTCTTAAGATAAATAGCGTGATGTTTTTTGAGTAAATTGATGACCGTGCTGCCTACTACTCAATGGGGTGAAAATACACCTCATAATTGTATTACACGATGTTACGGGTGAGTCCAAAAATTTAAAACTTTACTGCTCATGCCCCCTGCATAGTAGCGTTATGGTTTTTGTATATTTGTTGTATCATGTATACAATAAGGTTCATGCAAAATTTGAACGAAATATATTCAGTAGTTTATGAGATAATTTGATATTTGTGTATAGATATAAAAGGCTCCTGCTCACCCCCTGTATCGAAAAGCGAGATAATAAGTAAAAAGTATGTTGACCGGACCTCTTGTTGATATTCTCTGAAAATATGAATCAAATCTATCCAGTACTTTCCGAGATCTTTCCGGACATACATACAGACAAACAGACAAACAGACAAACAGACAAAAATTCTAAAAATCATATTTTCGGCATCGGAATCGTTCCTAGACCACCCTCCAATTATTCTTTAAAAAAAATATTAAATGTACAGTTTTCACTTTTCTACAATTTTATTATATGTATAGATAGGTGTATATACCTATGTTTTTAGCTCGGTAATGTTGGCGATGCTACTTCAAGATAAAAGAATTCGTAGTGACACTCAACCCAAAGTTGCATGTAGTTCACATTGATCTCATCTATAATTATGCATAACAATAAATTACTTAACGACACAGTTAATTATATTACCTTGGTTCATCTGTAACAACTAGCAACAAAAATATAAACTTTCAAACAAAAAAAAGCCTTTCAAACAATGAAATAATGTTTTCTTAAATTTGCAACATTACATAGGCCAAAAGTATTTCAGATAGAAAAGCCCAGAAAACTTGCATAAAAACTTCATAATAGGTATGCAATGTGAAAGATCTATAAGACCCAAGCTATCAATGAATAAGAGCGTACGCTAGACGGTTTTTGACATTATGTATCTATTGATAGAACAATGTCTACTGATAACTGGGATTTTTCAATATTTTAACGATTTGATTGGTCTACATCCGCCATTACAGAGACCGCACACGTGGCGCTTCCAAAGATTCCTTTAACAATTTATTGTAATCTCTACTTATTTAAAATTTTCTTCTTTCGTAGCCTGGTAAAAACAGGGGAAGGAACGAGACTGAATGAGTTTCTGAGATCCCAAAGCTAAGCCGACGAGGATTAGAAACATATTTTTGGAAATTTCTCCAATAAGGCTGATAATAGCGTGTAGCTATCAGCACTTACATCCGTCATACAATGTCTGGAAAATTCATTGTGGCTGTCGGAATCGACAGCGTAACCTCATAACCAACCTCATGTAGTCTTTATTTAAGTTCCATTTATGCAGTAGCCACAGGGGCCACAGTAATATGGTTCTGGTTTACCTCTTTGGTTACAGTACAATAATAATTTTATGATACCTCATAATCACTATCAAATCCGTCTAACAATTTCAGGTGTAGGCCGGCCAAAGAACAGACGTGCTCGAAAATCATAACCCACCCAATTAGAAAATGGAAACCCTCGAAAGTAAAACATTTTTAGCAGAAGTGCTAAGACTGAGTTATACCTTCTGTTATTTTTTCATACTTGCATCCCCCCTCCCCCATTTTTAAACGGCTCGATTTGTCAAACATGTCTTAACGAACACTCGCACATAATTTACGTTTAAATTAAAATTGTACAATTCGTTCGGAAGCTATGATGTGACAGACAGGCAGGCAGGCAGATATGTCAAAGGTATAAGCCCCTCTTTTTGGGATTAAATAAGAAAAAGTCATTAAAACAGCTGTGAAATATTTGACACCAGGATAGTATCGTAAATGATGAAATGTGTTTGATTTAAACATTTGATAGTCTTTGGGCCGCTCAAGATTCATTACAATTTAGAAAAAAAAAGCAAGCTTAAAATGTAAAAAGAAGTGTTTCATTTTCAATATTGCATTACATTTTTGCGATGATCGTTATTATTATACTTCATAGTTGTTCACATCTTGAAAATCACGCAGACAAAGTCGCGGGCAACAGCTAGTATCGAATAATTTTGGAAACAAAATCAACCAGTTCCAACAGTTTACAACAAATTTAATGTTCGATGATTTGAATAGGCTTCAAGAAACTGGCGATAAGGATTTGGGACGTGTCTTAAGATGAAACAGACAGGACTGTCAATTTTCACCCAGTATTTGTGTCTTGGTTGAAAATAAATGTCGGTGGTTTTTTCCGCTGAAAATAGTCGTGCATTTAGACATTCGAATTTGTTGCTATCTTTTGCTTTCATCTCTTATAACCAAGAGCATTCCGATACTTATAATCTGTATCTTCATTTATGTCCATCTCCTGACAAACGTTGTTTAACACTTAGATTGCTATAGTTTTTGTATTCTCATCCCTACTTAAACCTTTAACTCAGGCTTTTTTCCTCGCTTAGAACCATTTTAACTTCGGATGATTAGCTTCAAAAAGTCCTTGTCTTCCATCCTAATAAATAGCCTTTTGAACCATTAGATTACCAGTACTAATAGGATAACCCGCTTCCCTCCCCTCACTTGCACTAAAGCAATGAACGGAATCGTTCACTCAGTCGGCCCTTTTAACTTTTTCACGCCTTTTTTGCTTTGAAATATGGCCCTTTGAAACTTACTTACTTTCGCTTCATAACTTGTGCGTTTGTTAGTCGCAACAGTCTATAGAATATTGACGGGGTAAGCAGGCTTTGTGGACAAAGTGGGAATAACAAAAAGTCGATAACAATGCCTCTTGATTCTGAAAAGTCGACATTTACTTTAAAGTGACTGTGAGCGATCATTACTTTACCAAGTGGGTCATAAAAACTGACTCATAAAGTAATGTTTGATGTAAAAATATTATTAAATATACTAATTACTGATTGATGTGTTTAAAAAGTTTGTAACGTGGGAACAGCGATAACAATTTCGATAAACACGTGAGAAGATTTTGGAAGTTTTTATTTTTGTCAACAATATCGTGGCCGTTTTGTTTAACCATATATATATATCGTTTATTGTTATATGTTAAAAGTTTGTTCGGCCTGAAAAACATAATAAATCTTTGCACTTTATCTCTTGTTTTCTCTACTTTAATATGCACGTAATAACGTCCTTCAATCTTTCCAGAGTGAGCACTATCAACAGTGTTCGCGATCAGTCTAGTCGGCCGGAAGCGGAAATAGTGCACCCGTTTGATGCATCCACAAAGCTAGCTGAAAGCCTCAAACCCTTCACGTATACGATCGCTTTAAACGACACCTCTTTGGATTTCCAGTTTCCGTCCAATTTAGTAGTGGAGAGTTGTTTGATTTTTGAATTTTGAGAAATAATTTACGGAAAATAAGATTTACATCAGTAGATAATCTGTTTTTATAGTGATCTGATTAAATTGATCCGTGGAGAATGAGATGTGTAAGATACCTGCTCTACTAGATTATTTTTACTTAAAAAATACTTAAAGGTACATCCTTCCTATAATCATCATCGTAATTTATCTCAGACCTTCTTGATTTTGCTTTTCTTCTAAATAATTATTACAAACCTCTTTAGCCTACGATTTTGGACAAAAGAAGGAATATTAAAATTTCACCAGCACTAAAAAAGTATTTACATCTGTAAAGAAAATATAAATCGAAAATAACTTGAGAAAACATTGAATTCCTTTCAACTCTCAAAAAATAATTAAAAGGTGAAATTAATTATAATTTCTCGCCAGCTTAAGCCCTTCGCCATAAGAAATCCGGGTTTTGAAAGGTTGAAGGACATGGGTCACAGATAGACCTCGGTAATCTTAATAAGGGGGCGCATTAAACGGGATTACTTCCATCTTTATTATTATTAAAAGCCCATTATGAATGAAGGCTTTTTTTTAAAGTAAATTATTGCACAATTCGTCGAAATCGCAAATCCCGGGCATAATGAAAATTTTCAGCATAACGAGATCTTTATAGCAATTTTAGGGTTCCAAACGGTAAAATTGAAACCTTATTATTGAGGTTTAGCTGTTTGTTCTTCCGCTATCATCAGACTGTTTCTCATGTAGGCACAAAGAAAATGAACATCGCAAGAATCTAACGACAGGTAGCCACCATGAATCCATAGGTGACCGATTTTAGCTACAAGCATATATTTTTTTTAGCCTATTTGTAAGGAACACTCATTGTCCGAAGTTGGACTCGCACTTGATCAGTTTTTATGTTAAAGTTCCTTACTGAATACCAGTAAGTAGCCCTAAGGCTACTAGCCCATATGGGTTAATGTTTATTATGCGCTTTCATAATAAGTCAGGCATCTCGGAGCTTCCTCTGATCTAGTTTAGACTAAATGTAATAATTTGACTTTTGCTTACGTCACGACACACCTTGTGCTAAATATGACATTTTGATAATTGAAAAGGGCAATCGCCATCCCGAGACCAACCTCGACAAAGGTTGCTTAACCTTAATCAATCTAAAAATTATCTCACAGACTTGGCTGTCACTTTAAATATCTCTACGGTCGTATATAAGGTGACCTACATAATATAAGTTGGATAAGTAGGTCGGCATGGTGCAGTTGAACTCCCGTACATCTGGCATAGGGACCGCATTCGTGGCGCAGAGACCGCAGTTTTGGCAACAATGTACGTACACATACTGAGTAACATTCTCCGTTTGTTGTGCGAGTCCCGGAGGTAGGCAGAGAGTGCTGTGATTTTTCGCGTTTCTTTAAAATTCTGTTGAAATGTATTTTAGTGAATATATTTTGGGAAAATGAGAAAAAATACTGAATTTTCTACGGCAGTATTTTCTACTCCTTTCGTTTCGTTTTCTTCTTTTGAATTCACTTTGAAGCAGCTACAGTATAAATTTTTTTTATGAGAACATTATCCTCTCAATTTAATACAACTATAAACAGTACACAAGTAACACAAAAACTAAAAAAGAATATTACAAGCACATACTTTAATATTTTAAGTGACTATAAAAATATCATGTTATACGTAACATCACCTACTCAGACTAACATCCTCTCGAACAAAGTAAAAAAATCCTTGAAAATTTTTCGCAAATATTTCTCTTCGGTCCTTTATCCTGAAACTTTACGTGTATTTTGTGAGAATAAACAGAAAGCGACATCAAACGAAAGGGGAGACAAACTCCAGCTTCAGAGCACCTGGAACATTTTCCAAGGGTTCATTTCAAAACCAAATCAGTTTTTGGCAGCACTCGGCACCAACCTGCGGTCATTGTTTTTCAACTCCCAAACTCTACGTTAGTTGTACTGTAAACATTTTGCCAAAATAGGAAATCAAGACCGGGAAATAAACAGTTTGCTTCGGTGATTTAATGCAACGCATTTTGTATAAATTAGGGTTGTGGACGTGAAAATTCGGATATGGAATCGGATTAAGGAAATTTTTGCTCAAGTTTCAGTTACGGTTTCGGATAAGAAATGAATGTCGTAACAATTATTTTAAAGTTTTACATTCGAAAGAAATACACAAAGAGTACCAAATGTACTTAGTGTTTAATTTAATTTAAAGAAAAAAGTATTACAATTAATTATGTTTTATAGATTTGTCATTTTGTCTAAAACAATGAACTTATTAGTCGTATTTATACCCGGCAACTTTAATAAAATGGATATTTATCGGGTAGAGTAACAGTTTCGGATATCTTATTTGTATTATTAAATGGCTTGGTTTACGGTTACTTCGCATCTTAAAATCCCCGTTCTAAACGCAGACTGGACAGAACTAACAATATGCAACTTTGTATTTGTCGCAGATGGTCCCTGTTTTACAGAATTTATGGTTTCGTTCAGTATGTGCTGACCGTTAAGGGCAGGAAAACTTTTTAATGCCCGTAATAAATACTTCACGGTTTCGACTATGTTGAGCTTACAAGTCATTAGCAAGGTCTCATGAGTTTCGACTAAGACCGACATAATTGTTGCTAAGTAGTCAGAATTTATTTGTCAATTTTGATACAAAGGTTGTATACATAATTTGTACAGGATGTGGTTTATTGAATCCTGTATAATGTATCGTTCAGGCTTTCAGCGAATTTTACACCTTTGGTTACAATGCATTATCGCAATTTGCTTAAGGAACCCTAATATTTTTCAAAATAAATTATAGCCTATGTTCAGCGGGAATATTGTAACTTTTTAACAGCAAAAGAATATTTCAAATCGGTATAGTTGTTTCGAAGCCTATTCGTGTCAAACAAACAAATCTTTCCTCTATATAATATAAGTATAGATGTCACAATTTCCTTTACTGTTGTGTCGCTTTAGCAGTATACAGTTTCATTATATCTGAGGAAAATGAAAACCAGTTTCCACACGAAAACCCTAACACCGCTAAAACTATTCTGCAACAAACCCGCAATCTAAATAATTTTCCACTAGCGTACTGAGTGTCTGAACAATCGCTAAGTAATTGAGCTGAGCTACAAACAATTGAACTGAATTGCTTACAATCCTATGCTAATTCAGAAGTCTAGACTTCCATACTCAGTAAACACACTTTTTCGTTCCCCAATTCGAGATCCAGCGAGTCAGGACCGATGGTACGGTACTACGGCAATGCGACATCGCTAAGTTATTCGCGGTATTCGAAATTCGCACGCGTCCATCGCATACCAGCGCTGGATTCTTTGGTAGCCATCCCGAATATTAACGGCAATGTATTCTGAAACTTTGGCGCAGTCGATAGAGATCCAATTTTGTGAATATTATGCATTTCGAGATGGAGTGAATGCTGTGAATTGGGTTGATTGCTATTTGGTTTTCATTCTGCTTTGAAAGGAGTGCTCGGGTTCTGTTTGGGTTGTTTTGTAAGTGTAATCCTCTCTAGAATACTGAGTACTAGGGATGAAGGTTTAAAAAAATATCTGCTGTTGAAATATCCCTGTTAGCTGAAAACGGTTTGGAGCAATGGAATTTGGTCAGCTCCAAACCTAAAAAAACATGTTGTTCTTTACTATCAAATAAAAAGTGATCAGAGATAAAATACCGGAAAAAAGGTTATAAAAGATATTCCATTTCTATTCATTAAACTGAATTACAACTGTTTCTTAACATTATTTCATAACTATTTGTATTCTAAACCTCTCAATAAACTGAATTATTTTGAAAATTGTTCGCAGGAAATTTTAATCACCATTAAGCATGTTTGGTAATTTGGCTATAAAATAAAAGTCTGTTAAGATCGACTTTAAATTAACATGTACCCTCATCAAGGCGATGGCTTCACCCTGGCATATTTATCACCGGCCTACCATGAGACATTACCACAATATGCCTTATTGGTGAATTTGGAATAACTAATGGACCTCGAAAGTATATAGGTGATTTTTGTGTGAGTTAAAAAAGATTTGTTTAATAAAAAAACGATCTCGCATTGAGTAATTTCATCCATGTATCTGAATTATGACAGGTTTAAATCACATCAAAAGCTGCATCTAGATTCAGAATCAGCATTTGTTGACGACACAATTTTAACTATTTCAAATCGCGAACTAAAAAACCATGACGACATGCACTGTAGTCATTCACCACCACCTCTTGACTGTCAAGAGTGAATGTTAAACATGATTTTTATAGCGATGAAACAAAATTACCCTGAAGAAATTATTAATGGAAGTATATTTGAAGAAAGTTTCCGAAACGCACAAAATAACAAGAACAAAATGAAAAGACTCATTCATATCGCGTCACTTGTTTTAACATCGTGAATTTAAAACCTGACGATGCGGTATAAGCAGTTATAACCGCAAGAGGATAATAACAAAATAAAAGTTAAACAAAACCCAACAAACATAGTTAGGTAATTCTGAAGCTCGGTGAAACCCCAAACTGTTATTGTTAAAACTTTTTAAATTGTATAATAAAATCTGTTATGTTATAGCTGGATTTAACACTGTTAATACTGTTGTGTTGAATATAAAAAGTGGTACTAAGTACGGAAATTCTCAAGAGAAGATCCAGTTTCATCGTTCTGCAGAATTGTATGACGTTATGAGATCAAAATGTAGAACGAAATTTGGACTTTGTATTCAAGAATGTAGAGTCTAAAAAGCACATTAAACACTGATTAATATTATACTGTATTTATTAGTTGAATTCAAAGTACTATTATTTACCAGGAGAAGCGTATTACCTAGCGTACGGGCAGAAAAAAGGAGGCCTGCTTCAATCTTTGTTGTAATTGTGTTTTTACGGAGTTGAGATACCGCGCTACGCCGCCCAGTATGCTATCCCGCCTCTACAGGAGATAGGTAATAGCTCCGTTTGAAATACTAGTTATTTACGACCGAATCTAATACAGATTTCAAGCTAAGTTGAAGCTAGTTAATTTGGGAGAAGAGCACTAAACGATACTTCGATAATTATTTTAAAAAAATTATTAAATGGTACCATAAAGTTTTTAAATGTACAAAGTGACACTAAAAATACACCGCGATATAATACTATACATCCACTTTTAAAATTGAAATATCTACGGATCATCCGAAAGGTCGCCATCGAATTCACTCGATGGAGATATAAAAATGTTACGACTAGGACTGTCCATCACATAAAATATGTGTGTAGTTACGTATGTACCATCCATCTAGATACTAGCAAATGTATGGAGCAATCCTCTTGCATCTCAATGAGATATCTTCTTTCATCGTATATTGAATTTATTCTGTTGCATAGGAATAGTAGTGGGTTGATAATGTGTAAAAATTTTACTTGTAAATGAAAAATTTGCCTTTGGATTTGAATATTTCCACTTTTCTTAAAAAATCATTGACTGAAAATTATTTTTTTTTCTAAATATTCTTAAACCGTTCTTAAAAAAAATAAACATATTTCTTTTTAATTTCGTTTTTCCTGAAAATTGTTTTTGGCAGACATGTAACATGAGCGGTTAGTTTGTTTCATGAAATACCATACATTTGGAATTCGTCACTTCACGTGTCCATTTATCGAAGTATCCATGGTAGGGGCTCCAAAAAACTTGTGCTGAAAGCGGGGGCAGTAGTAATGGCCGGACGATTTATGCCGATATTGTCGAGGGAGTTTAATCGAAAAACGGGACTTGCTCCACTCTGATTTATAGAAGTTAATGTTAAATAGCCGCCTAATCTCCTTGTTAAGGTGTTGTTTATACTTCATTCCTCGGAAAATATATTGAACGGGATGTTAAAGATATTAAAACTTTTTTGTTGAGGACTTTTCGGCAGCGCCTTTTTTTTGCTCCAAAACATTACAATGAAAGTTGTGGCACAGGTATGTTAATTTGACAAGACTAAAAATAAATCGAGATATTTTTTTTAAAAGCCCTAAAAAAAATATAATAGGATTTTTTCTAGATGTGGCTTAAAAGTGTTGCTCTTGAAATTACTCCGATCTTAAGTTAAGTGACACAATTTTCCTACACGAAACACATTATTATATTAAAAAAGAAACAAAACATCCCTCCTATAACTCTAAGCTGGCATCTTAATTTACATCTTAGAAAAAAAAGAAACATCTCTACATTATTATAAGTTTTGATCAAACACACCATACTTGGCCAACGCCATACATCAAGCGAACTCCATTACTTTATTCAGATCAGTTCAAGAGGAGAATCTTGATGTAATGTACACGAATTCAGAATAGTAAACGTTTAGGCCGGACACTTGACCTTCAGCCCTGCCCACCCTTTCTACTTCATATTATTACGTCAATAACAAAGTCGTAGATAACTTTTCGGTTTTTGGATGCTGTTCAAGTGATGAGATGATGATAAAGAGAAAGAAAATTATGAAATATTCTCGGCCATCCTATAAAATAGTATGTACATAATTTTTTTGTTACATTTCATCTGTTATATATTATATTTACCAGCTGAATAACATCATAAAAATACCTGTCTTTTCTATGAATGAAATTATTATGAACATTTTCTAATTAAAGTTTTGTTCCTGGATAGATAAAAAATCAATCCAGTGCGTGACGGTCTCATAGGGTCACCACTCTGAGGGTTCCGTATCAAGACTTAACATTTTAACAGAAATGTTAAAATGTTAAGTCTTGATGATTAACACACAACTAGCCTGCCACTTATGCAATTAGTTGTATGATTAAAAGAAGCCTCAATTTCGACGGTCTTACTCCTGTAAGCAAACTATTCAAATCGCTTGCGTTTACCCCGTACCCATGAAATAACTTTAGGTCCTGGCATGGACTGACCCATAAATTGTAGTACCTCATGTCCAACGACGATTTATGTGTCAAAGATACGTGGCCGATGGAAATCGGTGTTATTATACTATATGAAATACTATGCGTTGACAAAAATGCATGCAAAATTTTGCAGCATCAAAGGTTTACCATTTTGAAAAAAATCAGCAAGGTTTCTAGATATTCGTTCAAATAATTTACTAGTAAAACTGCTAAGTAATATTTGAATAAACTTTAACATCGAAAATCTGGCACTAGTAGTGACCATAGCTTAACTACCGTACTGCCCTGTGTAAAAATACCAGCTTTCGTGAAGAAATCAAATGATGATGATGATGATGCTGTTGAAGGCAAAAGACCAATGGATATAATATGAATAGCGTCTATACAATCAGTCAACATTCCCATACATTTCAACAAACACTTAATAGATCTTCAGTTTCAAGGAATCGATGAAAACATCTATCAAAGTAGGTATCCCGAAAATTATTCGGGACCTAACCTAAAATCTTTTCCATTACAATATCTCAATTCGAATAATAGAACGAAAAATCCAGCCAGTAACAATTCTACTATCGTTCACCACATAATAATGTATGAAGTTACATTACCCTTATTTCTACGTGTTCGAATCCATCCAAAGAGTTCTCCCAAAAAAGGTTTTAACTTGAAAATATTCTCGTGAACAAGTTATGCATGCAAATAACTTGATTTTTCAGATTACGTTTGATAAATAGTGGCGTCGACAGATTTAATAATAGGATCGCTTGTGGGTATATTTAATGTTGCGTTTTATTTTATTTTCTTCGTTCCTCTTTTGAAAATGGTAATTTGTGTTTGAGTTTCATTCTTTTCAATTTATAGCAACATTTATGCTGTGATTAGAAACTTAATTGAGTTAGAAGCTTTTGAGAGTTTAATTAAATCACTAGTTTTAAAAGTACACAATTTTAGCTCCTTTTCAAATCAAAACAAACATTTTGAAAGCAATAAATAACGAAACGGGTAAGTTACAACTACCTACGTGCAGAGAAGACTCAGTATTTACTTTGCGCCAATATCAGTGCCTTAAGCGATCGCCACTACGCGGCAAACGTGCCTTAAATTTAAAAACCTAAGTGCGCGTCCGAAATTTCCAAGGGCTCTACCACCGTCTCTTAGTAAAACTATTGTAGGGGAGGAAGAGAGATGGCGCTCTACATCCTGTAGAACATCGTCTCGCTTCCACTCTTTCAAGAGCTTTACTTCATGAGTTGGTTGTAGGCATCCTGATTCAAACGTAGACATTTTTTACTACACCCAAGAGGGCGTTGTTAAGCGTAGACGGGGAACAGTTAAGATAGAACATGTCTCAAGAATAAGAACTTTGTACAAGTTTTTTGAAAAATGTAGAGTATTAATTGAAGTTACGAAGTTCTTACAGTGTCTATTTTATGTAGATTATTTTAAAAGGCAAAATATTGAAACTTCATGCTTGCATGCTTGCAACTATACCTGGTACGGTATAGTTTAAAAGTTGGTTTTAAAGCTTGGAAGTTAAAATTCTGTCTTCATATTTTCTTTGAAAGTAGCTAGTTAATTAGATAATAAAAATGAAATGATTTCAATGTAGTGGATTACATATTTATTTATTTATTACATCCCTTATTAATCAATACGCCTACTGAAATATAAATTCAAGTTTTAAGTGAAAATATTCAAGATTCAAAGACACATAAAATACAGTTTCTAGATCCTCGTTTTCTTAGGACATGTTTGCTATGGACTCCCCAGCGGTGGACGCGATCGGATCCGAATGGAATCGTAAACTATCGTTATCTGGCTCCTTTCAACCGATAGAGTTACATGGGAAGGTATGTTGGACGGGCACGTGAGTGTTTTTGTTGGGAACAATTAATGGAAAAATTATGGAAATGTTGGTGCAGGTTATGATGTAGGTTGATAGTGGCAGTTTGCATAGCATTTCCGTGGTCTCAGGTAGAAGAGAAGCAGTGCGGTGGTTTTAGCTGGTAAGAAGACCCTTCCGCTTTCGTCAGAGAGGAGAAAGACCATGAGTATTCCCCCGGGTAAAAAAGGTTGCGATGTAGGTTCTGGGGTGTTGTTTTACTCGCGTTTCCTTTGCATGAAGCGTGTTGGGCAGAATATAGATTTTTTTTTAATAAATTTTATTTATTGGAACAAGAGACACATACTTTCCATGTGATGTCGAAGAATGTGGTATTAAGTGACGTTGAATAAGATTTCACTTTTTTCTGTGTCATCTTATGTTTTACTTTGCTTAGTATGCTTCAAAAGAAAATAGGATTTTATAAAATAATAATAAAGTCCCTTGTGGTTTTGCATGGCATTGAATCCGTTGTCGGAGCTTCTTAACGGCACTAATATTGGGTTTAAATTAAAATATAATAATTCTGTACATGTTATTTCTCATCTTCTTTACATGGATGATATTAAATTATTTGCAGCCAGCAATACAGACCTAACAAAACTAGCTGACATAATGCAATTGTTCTCTACAGATATAAAAATGGAATTTGGAGTAGATAAATGTAACATATTTTCAGTTAATAAGGGTAAAATACAAGCTAATTCGTACATTTTAGATACAGGGGAACAAGTCGAGCCAATGGATGAAAACGATACTTATAAATATCTAGGATTCCACCAATCCAAACAAATTCACCAAAAATTTGCAAAATCAGAATTAACAAATAAATTTAAAAGAAGATTAAATCAAATTTTAAAAACTCACTTAAATTCAAAAAATACCATAAAAGCCATAAACACCTTTGCAATACCGGTCCTTACATATTCTTTTGGAATTATAAAGTGGTCGCAAAGTGATTTAATTAAACTTCAACGTATCATCAATACCCGTATGACTGCCAATAGAAAACACCACCCCAGATCGTGTATTCAACGACTTACATTACCCCGCCAAGATGGCGGCAGGGGACTTATAGATATACACAATTTACACCATAATATTATCGAAAAGCTACGTAAATATTTCTATACCAAGGCCGAAGAGTCACAACTCCATAAACACGTAGTGGGAATAGATAAAAAATTAACTCCATTAAACCTATACAACTCTACTTGGCAAATAAAATTGGTGAATAAAGAACAGAAAATGGATATGTGGTCACAAAAGTCTTTGCATGGGAGGTACTTCGCCGATTTACGCCAAGAACACGTCGACAAGGATGCGTCGAACGAGTGGCTCCGGCGAGGTGAACTTTTCCCAGAAACAGAGGCTTTTGTGATCGCTATCCAAGATCAAGTAATTGACACCCGCAACTACCAGAAATTCATCACCCGTATCCCAAACTTACCCACAGATTTATGTAGACGATGCCACAGTAGTTCAGAAACAATTCAACACATCACTGGTGCTTGTAAATCAATAGTTCAGACCGATTACAAGCACAGACACGATCAAGTGGCATCTATAATTCACCAGAACATAGCCCACAAACACTCTTTTATTACACAGAAAATTGCATATTATAAATATAAACCCAGCACAGTTTTAGAAAATAATAGATTTAAAATTTATTGGGATCGGACTATTATAACAGACAAAACGGTACATTTCAATAGGCCAGATATCACAGTTTTAGATAAAAGTGAGAAGACTGTATTTGTAATAGATGTAGCAGTGTGCAATACTCATAACCTTCTCACTACTTATACTGAAAAAATTTCGAAATATGTAGACCTTGCTACTGAAATAAAGCGGCAGTGGCAAGTAGAAACTGTTAAAATAGTACCCATTATAATATCGACGACTGGTGTCGTCCCGAAAAGCCTTCAGCCCAACCTAAACCTACTTGATATGCCCAAATCCACACTAACATTACTACAGAAAGCTACGTTGTTGAATACCTGTCGTCTCACACGCAAATTTCTCGCTTCATCATCATCTTCGTAATAATATGTATACTTCGTAATAGTATGTATGTATGTATGTTTGATATCGATTTATCTATAAAAATAATTAGTATGGCTAGCACACTTGGTCGTGGCCCGTGTGTTAGCTTTCCTACCCCTTCATTAGAAGGGAGACTACCATAGTAAAATATCGAATAATAATAATAATAAGTTAAATATCTTCTGCTATCAACTTTATGTTAACAGCCAGCAAAAACTTGAACTAAATTGCGACGGACCGGTCCGTGATACGTTCCCGTATATTTTCAGCCAGTGACTTTAAATGCTCTTGTTAATGCTACGTGTGAAGCCGGCCACTGTAAAGGTTGCTGATATCTGAACCGATTTTATTGTCTCATAAACATTGCTTTTTGTTAGCTTCTTAAGCTCTCCCTTATACATAGGTATATTGGTTGATTTCAAGTATCTGCGACTTATACTTGTGAAGGTGTTTTATCTAGCATTCGTAAGGTCTTTATACTTATTTGTATTACTCTTGGGAAGCCTGGTGTCAAATCTAGAGAAAACAGGCCGTGGTGGGTGACCTGGAGGCTTAACATAATCATATAAAAATATTTTCATCAAAACTTTTTTTATATTTTTAGTATTGAACAAAAACAATGTCGAATATTGACTAATTTTGTACAAGCAAATTGTACAAAAAAAAGAAACTTATTTTATACGCAATTTCTATTGTGCGTTAATAGCGGCAACGGTTTATCGTCAGTACGGTTTCATGTTTTTAGTTGACGATAGTCAACACCGAATATTTTTTCCTCAATAAGATTTTCAATGTTTGTGTATTCATAAGCGATACAGCATCAAACGCGAATTCGCCTGTATAATATTAGAACGATGACGTGAAATAATACCATGCTACAGACCTTTTATTAACAGAGTAAGCAAAAATCTCTTTCCACGTTATAAGCAATATCCTCGGAATGTTTCAGTATAAGTCAGCCTTAACAAAAACATTTAAAGAGTGAGAAAGGCCTTGATAAGAAATATATAAACCTACCTGTTTTCAGAGGAGCCCCAAACATTTCGGACCAGAAATTACACGGGTCAGGTGTGAGTAGTTACGTATACGTAATATACCGTTTTTTATAATACTGAGTTTAGGTTCGGGTCTCAGTTACAGCGGCAAAAAGTATAGGTTTTCAAAATGTAGATGTGGTCGGGCATAGTGCAAGTCCTTGTCACTAGCATTCGATAATTATTGATCTGACAAATGTAGTCAATTTTAGTTTACGCGAACAAATTAGTAGAAAAAGGAAAGTAGGTTTTAATTAACCTTTCCCTGTAAAACTAGACGTACATATTACATACTAGCAGTCATCATCATCATCATCTCAGCCTATAGCATTCCACTGTTGGACATAGGCCTCTCCATAATTTCTCCAGCGCGACCGGTTCGTTGCCACCTGCATCCAACGGGACCCAGCGGTTTTCACCAGGTCGTCGGTCCATCTGGCAGTCGCCCACTTGGTATATCCATGTCAAGCGTAATCCTGTTTCTTAAGTCCATTTAACAAACCCTATGTTACTTCTTATTCCTCCAACATGAGTGCAAAGTTTCACAACTATCGGTTTAGTAATTTTCTTGTCAAAACGTCACAAACAAGCTTACATTCACATCTATATTAGTAGAATACGCGGACTGTACGTATATCGGAGTCGCAGATTTGCTCTCCCGACGATGTTTAAACGTGACATAGAGTTGCCTAATTAATTACTACTATATTTTAATTGCTATGGATGGGTTTCACACATAATAGATGTAAGTAAACCAACTCAAAGGATAATAGCCAGCTGACCGAGAGTCCTTCGGGAACTGATCACTCGCTAGTAATTAGGGCTTTAGAGAGAGGGTCACATGTATGGGGAAGCCTCTGCATCAAGAGCTTTTAGGCTAGTTATAGGGAATTGAGATAGTAATATGATTTTAGATATGCTTAGATACATGAACGCAAGACAGAATGTAGCCTTAAGAGACGGAATGAAGATATGCTCCTTTAAATTTTGAATGAATGAGTGAGTGAAGGGGTGGATGAATGAATGAATGGATGAATGAATAAATGAATCAATGGTTTATTGCTTTAGTTTTTACAAAAATAACAGATATACAAAAAAAACATGAAATGCGATTAAGGACTTCGGTTGGATTGAAAACTAGTCGGGATATCCCGAAAAAATAAATAATCGAAATGAAACCGGTATCAAATAAATAATTAAGAACAAAAGTTGAACTTCTCATAGACACGCAAAATTTCTATACAACACAAATTCATTATCAGTTCTTTCACTGTCATACTAATGCCATAGAGCTACTGAATACTTAGGCAAACGCAAAAATAAAGTCATCAGTATTCGAAAACAAGTCTTATCCAATAGGATCTCAAAACCTTGTAATATTTTTGAAACAAGAAATTTATTCCATCTCGTCTCAATGCAACTTTGTCCATTTTATAATCATTTTCTTCTAAAACCTTTATCCAAGTTATTTAAGTTCATGAGTACTTACGAGTTATGGCTTTGTGTACTGTTGCAAAAGAATAATAAAAAGTACTTGAACTCGAGTATTCGTCACGAAAATGTATGAGTAAGTTTTGTATGGAAAACAATTCAATTAGAGTGGATTAAATTGTTTATAAGCTATTGAGATGGAGCTGACGGATATTTTATGATGCTTAAGAGAATTGGAGAATGCACGAATATTTTTGGGGTTGATAGTTTCTAATCTCTTATGATTAAGCGATGACTCTTTTATTAGTAGTATAATATAACGAGAGAGGCGAAGAGTGAGTACACAAACCAGCTAAAGGAAAAGCCAGAATTGAAAACATATAAGGAAACAAAAGAAATGCAGATGGTACAGGATTTAAAAAATGGAAAATGCTACAACGATAAGAGCCGAGCACTGAAATTATACGTGAAAATTAAAAACTCTATTTTTATTTTCACGATTGGACATTGGCCTATTCTAAATCACCAAACAAAACTCGGTCTTTTCCACTTCGTCCTATTAGTCCTTCGAGGACCATTCTAATTTCGGAACACCACAGATAAAAAAGAAACTGCACAAAAGTTAACGTAATTCTTAGTTTAACTACAAGTTTTATTTTATTAGTCCTAACACGCCCCTTTACGGTCCCATTTGAAATTCCTCCCCACCAGAATACAGTCTCGCCGAATAACATTTTACGAAGCTTGTATCTTAGATCTGGAAAGCATAGAACGACAAGATATTTTAAGTATATCCTAGGTAAGCTAGAAAATGTGATACGGAAAATTCTAGAAAACTTTGGAATGAAAATGTGTGTTATTGTTGGAATAAATCTGTATTTTTATGTTGGAGGGTTGGAAGGATGCACGCGAAGTATTGCAGGTGGTATTGTAACTCTCAGAGGGAGTACCTTCATATTTATGGTGGAAAAATAACTTGGTACTTATGTCTCGTTGTTATACTGTTTATTTACAACAGTCTTTGTTAATATTATTAGTTTTGAAACATTTATTCAATTTGCCAGCCGTAGTATAGAATGCACTAATTTCGGATTCCCTTCACACGTTAATCACTTTTTTTACTTTTATCAAGCGTTATTAATTTTTAATCCTTTCAATAAAATATTTCTACTCTTTTTTTTCTCCCAACATCAAGGAAAAAAAATAGTTGCCAGCAGTTTTGGTTGAGATGTTACCTTCAATTATTTATCAGTATAGCCCATATTTTCCGCTTTTCATGTCCAGCCATCAATCCAATCGTGTAAACACTATCTCGTACAATATGTTCAATACAACTTACAAATACATAGTTGTAAATAACAGATTGTTTTCAACAATTCACGCGACATTACCGTTACTGTATTACAATCCAATTTGTGACCCTTTCCGCCACCGGGGAAATCTGCGCCAGTAGGTGCTATGTATGAAGGCTTTGTTGCACGGCTTTATGTCACCCTGTGACCTTTGTCAGCTGTTTTATTGACGTTGCTTGTATTTTGAATGATGTATGAGTGTATTGAAGTTGGAATTCGGAGTATGCTGCGCAAATTACTATGGTTTGTTGAGGTAGTATAGTTGAACTGGTTTTTTTTAGTTTGAGGTACTTCATTGAAAGATGCCTCTCTCATACGGGGATTGAATCCGCAGAATCTCGAGCAAAGGCAATGGGGTACTGAAAAAAGACATGAAAAACTGATACCTTTACGTATTCAATATTATTGGGAAACCTGTCCGACGGACTACTTAGATTTTTTCAAAAAAATCCCATTCCCCCATTCCCAAGTAAATATTGAATAGGTATTTTTAATTTTATCGCGTCATTAAAACTTTGTGAAAGTTAAAAGTAGTTTTGATCATGAAATGTATCATAATGGTGGCTAGTAACATCACTTCCTAGAAAAAAAACAGTACTGGTAACTTTAGGAAGTGACGTCACACAAGATTTAATTCCACTGTATAAATTTTTTTTTGTTTACGAGATAAGAATAAAAATACGCAATCAATATATTTTGGAAATCTGTCTGACATACCCTATTCCTTGCTGTTATATTAATAGTTTTACAAGTTACAGAGATCAAACTGGCCGTCTACTATTATCTTCCAAACTACTCCTCTTATCACACACTGGTCTAACTACAAGCCCCTAGCTTTTGGACCTAGCAGTGAGGCCATGTTTTCATTAAAACTACTAGACGTACATGGTCCGTTGGTGTTCAGAATTTGTGCTAGCTTAGTTTGTTAACAACACCTATCAGCTGACTCGTGGTAGCTAGTTTAGTTATTTAGCTGATGCACTGTTGTTAATACTAGATAATAATTAGTATTTGGTGTGTTGACGATTCGTAATTTTGTAGATAGGAGTGATCTATTTTATACATAGTTCAGAAGTACTTTACACGTGGAGTGTGAGTTGAAACTTTTTAATTTGTAATTTAAAGATTTTAGTTTCTGTGAGCAATAAAGTTGGTGTTTATAAAATTGCTGCCTACATTTCAACTGTAATTTAAAAACGTTAACCATTGTTAATAAAATGATATTTATGATACTTTACATTTTGGTACTAGAAATTATTAGTTATTTCAACTTGTCGTGAATATTTCAAAGTTCAAAACAACCTTTGATCTTTCGAAAGCCTCCATAGACAATACGGACATCCGCCGAAAAAAAGCCATTCGGTCAGTCCATATGTTAGTTTGTTAAAACTGGATATATTTTAATAGATGGTAGAGTAATCCGTGGCTCTTTGCCAGGCCGTTGATTGAAAACGCGCTTCGATGCCCAAAAACTTGTATTTCGAGTTTTTGATGCAAAAATATGGCAACTAGTGCCAACAATGTAGTATCGGAAATTGAAACGATTTATAAAATTGAGTGGCATGTTCTATTTTTGTTGTGGCATTGGGATATTTGTAGATAGTATCTGTGTATGTTGCAGTTAAATCGCAATATTGATAATTTTTAAGTTGCAGAGCTTTTTTTTTACCGTTACATCATTGTAGAGCTTTATTGATGATTTTTATTCTTCAATAGGTACTTAGTTTTACTTACAAAGTCGGTATTAGCTTTGCCCGTGGTTTCGCCTATGTTAATATCGGTTATTGCGGTAAAAGTAGCCTGTTTCGTGGTGGGGTTAAACAAAAGCGGTTACAAATAGACGCACACAGTTGCTCATTATTTATTACATTTAATGTGGGTGTCAACCAATTTATTTAAATACCTGTTTAACAAAATTTCATTAGTGAAATGCCAATGGGATGATATATTATGGTTAGCTTGCCAGACCACACTTGGCTGCAATTGTGTTGCTTACCAAACACATTTGTCATTGTATTTGTGTAGTCACTCACTAGTTTAACTTACATAAGTTAATCATATTTTATTACATAAATGATAAGTATTTTTAAATTAAATTGGAGTTAAATTGTGGGCCCCGGCTGTTATTCCTACATCTTTGACAGTCGTTGCAGATAGTCAGAAGCTTGAAAAGTCTGACAACCACTCTAACCAAGGGGTATCGTGTTGCCCAGGTAACTGGGTTGAGGAGGTCAGATAGGCAGTCGCTCCTTGTAAAACACTAGTACTTAGCTGAAACCGGTTAGACTGGTAGCCGACCCCATCATAGTTGGAAAAAGGCTAGGCCAATGATGATGAAATGATAAGTATTTTTAATTAAGCTTCTACAAAAAAAAAACTACCATAATTACCGCTCAGTTACTTCAATAATAAACTACTCAAATAGAACAACTGCGAATTATAATCAACTAAAGAATTAACTCTACATTGTTTCAACATTGAATAGGCTTTAATCTATTTAAAGTTTAACCCATTCCTGCGGTGGGTCATTTTATACACGTATCTGAAACAAAATTGAAACAATTAATTGAAATCTTTTAATGATAGGTAATTTATCTGCAGCAACATATTATGAAGAAATTATAACTAGTTTTCGTTATAGAAGCACAGAATATAAAACAACTAGCTGTTGCCCGCGACTTCGTCCCCGTGGGTAGAAGATATAAGTTATGATTTATACCTGCCCTGTTTTTTTCACATTTTCCATTGAATTTTCGCTCCTATTAATCGTAGCGTGATGGTTTATAGCCTAAAGCCTTCCTCGATTAATGGACTATTCAACACATTTTTTTTTTTCAATTTGTACCAGTAGTTCCTGAGATTAGCACGTTCAAAGAAACAAACTCTTCAGCTTTATATATTAGTATAGAGTATAGATAAGAGAAACAAACACATCTTAATAATCAAGAAACAATAATTTTCTTAAGCGATCACTTACCATATCATACCAATATAAAAAATGATGATTCACATGAATAAAAAGAACTACATGGCAGACTATCCACAAACCATTACCTTTCAACCATCATAATAATGATAGCAAGTAAGTATCCCCCAGCTAAGAGTATGAAGGCTGGCGCTGCACCGCCCAAAGCGAGGGCCCTTGGAGAACTCCCCGCGCACTTGACTGCGGCTGTCGATGTACGGATCTGAATACACGAGACAACGCCACGCTCTGATAGACGCATTAAACTGGAAGTTAAATAGATATGTATTTGAAGATATAATAAACGTAAAGGATAAATATAAAGTTTATGGTATTGTAATGATAATGAAATTAGTGATACACAGGAAATATTTGCAAATTGATTTTTTAAATAGATCTGGTGAATTGAAATGCATTTCTTATAGAACTATTAATTAATTTTTAGACTACGTTACAAGATTCAGCACTTGAGACCAAAAAACCTATCGAACTGCATTGCATTCTCATTGCCCTTAATAGAAAGGAGGTGAATATGCATGGGTATACTATCTTCACAAAAAAAAGGATTAATCGACTCCCTTGATAACTAAATTAACTTTCCGTTGAATATCAAGAATTACATTCAAAGAACAACAATTTTCGTTGCTATTTATTCAACTATTGTTATATTATACCCAACAGAACTTTGTCCGTAAACTAAAATCTAACAATGGATGTATTCCGCATTATTAATATATCTAAAATGTTGCTCGAATATGGCTTCCATGAAATGTGCAGATAACTTTAGCGATAACAATGATTTATGAGCACATACGTACAAAGTTCTACTCATATTCTATAGTTAAACAATTCTAGTTTAAAGTTTCACAAACTGGATCGTGATATGATTTCTTAACCAGATTTTATTCAACAAAGTTTTTGACTTTGATTACAAAAAAAGTTTAGTAAACAGCAGTCGGTAGTCAGTTATTTCTAATTACTTCTAATATTTGTAGATGAAATTGCTAAAAATATGGAAATCTAGTTGAAAGATTAATAAACAAAAATGAGCCCAAATGTTGGAGATATTTAAAATCGATAGAAATTTGAATTCTAAGACAGAATTAATATATAATATAATAATATACCCTGGGACAACTCACACACGGTTATCTGATCCCAAGCTAAGCAGAGCTTGTGTTATGGTAATCAGACAACTGATAAACTTACTTATATATTTCTAAATACATACATATTATAGATACATTACACCCAGACACCAGAACAAATGATCATGCTCATCACACACGATTTGTCCTGGGGGGGAATCGAACCCACGACCTCCGGTATAGCAGTCAGGGTCGCTAACCACTAGACCAACAGGCCCGTCGAATTATTTAGGTGTAGGTTGGAATGTTACCTCCAATCCAAGAACTCTTTGAAGGGACTGTTCAGCTGAAGAGCAGGATGCAACATCGTCTTCTCCATGGATGACAAGGACCCCATCGCACAAATCTCGGTTTGAGTAAACGTTCTTGATATCAGAGTATTTGCACTATTCACCTCTGCATGGTAAGCATAGCCTGAAATAGTCATTATTCACCAAAATAGTAAATTCATTCTGACGACCGAAAAGTATATTTTGAATAACGCAATCTAATTTTGCAGACTTTTTCGCGGTGTTAAATATTAAAAGTCGGAGCCATTTGGGAATCTATTAAAAGAATCTCATTCATTTGAAATAAGTTTTTTGGATGGATTACACCGCAGGTACTCATTAATTTCCAGCTTTTTGGTTGGTTTCGGTAGAATGACCAGAAAATTGCATTACAAAATGTTTAACAAAAAAAATGTGTAAAATTTTCAGTAGCAAATTTTCCAGTAACGTAACACTGATTTTATTAAAGCCACACCAGCAATTTTTGCATAAATATTTTATATTGGGTTCGAACTATATGGAAACATTTATCTATAGAATCCCAAATTGGAGTTCTGTTATAAATGGAGGTAATTTATAAGGTCCAGCATCGTTTTTCTATGGCGCTAGATTTATTGAAAGGTTGTGTGCAAAAAGTTTGCGAGAATTTTCGGCGTTCAATCCTTTGAGAGTCATTAAATTGTTACGTGTTTAACTAAATTAGAGATTAGGTAATTTTTTAAACGGGGCTAAAAGGCATTGCGACATGGGATCAATGTTCTAGCGAATGCTCCTTTTTTTCCATGAGTTTATTTTAAGAAATTATATTTTTTTTACTCATGTTAGATATTCTTATCAATTTGCATGAACATCATATAAATAAAGGCTGAAAATTCTCCCTTACCTCCTCCTTGCACCATTTTGATCCCTCTAACCAGCGGTTCCACTAACGGCGCATTTTTCTTTTTATTGAACACTTTCTTTTGGCGAATTTCATCTTCGATATGCGCGTGTCTTGGAGAAAAATAGTATTTTGGAGTCTGAAAATGTATGGCACAGGATGCAATTGAATAGTGCCGTTAAGTAAAAGTGGGGTATTGGATCCGACATTCCTTTCTTCTTGGATTAAGTTGTCGTTTCCTAACATTGTGGGTAGAGTTATTTAGAGACGTCTATTGTCAAGAATTAGGGCCAAGGGCATTTGGCTACTTACATTAAAGTTTGTTACTAAACTTCTGCAGATAGTTAATGAAAATGACGCCATAAAAATAGCACATTTTAATGCTGCGGCCACACTAAAGAGAAATCACATTAATTATTGCGATTACGGGCGGTAACCATAGGTGTAGCCACTAGCCACAAATTAACGTGATAATTTTACAACAGCATTAACATTATGCCGTTCAAGTGCTAGGCGGAAGCTCAAGTGGCAGTACATTAAAAAAAAATACGTCATAGTATGACCCTAGCATAAAAAACCAATGCCTATACGAAATTACATACAGTAGTATGTACCCAAAAAATTGCGGCAGCTGGACATAGATTCTATAATGTTTGTTACCTGTAACCACGACCAAGTATATCCGATGTCTTCGTAGATCAGCTCCAGTGGGCTCTCCAGGAGTTCCTTCAATGAGTTAATGGAAGGTGGTGGCCCGTTCAGAAGCCAGCTAACTACAGAACTGGTGTAGTAATTGTATGTCAACACACAGGATAGACCGGTCACGAATATCGTAAGTTTTCGAGCTGGAAAGAAAAATGATGGAAGATTGGATGAAAGAAAGCTATCACTAGCTCTCAACAGAAAGAATATGGAAGGACATAGCGTCTGTATAATTGAGTTACATGCAAGGTGTCCTAAGTTTGGGTGTCTTTGTGTATGTTACTAGAATGATTGTGATACATTCCGCGAGAAAACGATTTTAATTCTTTGTATTGGTAGTCGCTTAAAAAACGTAAGAAGATTTTAAGCCAACAGTCAAATATTAAGTTAAATTTACCTGTTGAAACCCTTCTTCTTCCACCATCATCAATATCTTGAAAAACTGAACAAAAGAAACACATTAGTAATCAAAACAACTGACGCAATATTTAATAAAACGCAAAATGAATCATACATTGCTGGCAAATAGATGCCACGACGGAGAACACAGCATACTGCACCGACGATGGACGTTGTTCCACCAAAGCTGTCAGAAGTAGGATTAGAGCGCATAGTACGGAGACACCGATGACACACCACCAGGCAGCAGGATTCAGGGGTCTTAGGAACTGGTTCTCGAACTTTCCAGGCCCTTTTGATGGTATAAGGTAGTAATATCTGGTTCTGCAAACGTAATGATGCTGATGATTTTGTAGTATATTTTCCCACGTTTTTATACACTCACTTTCTTGTTAATTTGTTTTTCGCTCCGGTTAGATTTCTGCAACTGAATTTTTAGGCTCTTCCCGATAAGCTAGGTGGCTGAAATTTTCAGGACAACTTCAGACCCGATGACAATGCAATTAAAAACTATAAAAACGACTGGATCCATTTCGATAAAATTTGAATGGAGTGACATATAAAACCGTGGGTGTTTAGATTTTTTAAATCTATTGATTATTTGAAATGTATAAACTTTTCAAAACTCACTCAATAGACGTGAGAGGTGTGTTCAGGAAACCGCATCTGTTTATTATTGTGTAAGGTCGGATGACCGGTGATATATCTTGTTCTCGATAATATACTGAGTTGGATACTACCTAAAATAAAACTTCAATCAATAAACTCAGCCTATATCATAAGTAAAAAAAATGGGTGAAATAAAAAAAAAGTTTTAGTGTATTTTAAAAAGGAGTTCCTATCTCTATTGGCATTTTGTTTTACGTTTTATTCACTTAAATATATGGAAATGACATCCCTTTTAAATACGAAATTTGAATTTCTACTTGTCCTTATCACTCTAACACATTTGACCGACTTCATCAGCCTGTCTGAAAATGACGCTTTCCTATGCGGGCTGTACTTGTTCTAGAATACCGCGTACAGCAGTAAAGGCTCATTTAGACCCATCGAGAAATATTGTACGATAATATTTCACTTTTAATACCGACTCTCTTTGTTTAAATAAGCCTTAACACTTGTCAGAATAGTATTGGCTGAAAGACCATAAACGAGTGGTGAGATCCAAAATTAAACTTTATGAGGTGCTCGATCAAAATAATCATCATCATTTTTCATTACGCTCAATAAGATGTAAGCCACGCTTTTAGGTTCCGTACTCAAAAGGTAAAAACGAAACCTTGTTAGTAAGGCTTCGTTCATAGCTAGACAATCAAAATTTTCACAATTTATGTATTCCTCTTGCCGTTATAATAACAAATAAACAATAAGAAGAGAGGTTAAGCAATGATTGGTACCTTCATCAATTCGAAGGGCGGCCATTTTATTTGAAAATTTTATTTATTTAGCCTTTCTGTGAGAAACCTCGGTATCTCAAGTGCGGATCGCACTTGACCGGTATTACTCTCAATGCGTCTAAACGGGGGTTAATATTGGAGTAGGGTGCGACACCGTTTTATTATGAAGAAAACTTACCCTAGAGCTATTTTTTTCATACGTGCCGACCCATCGATCCGTTATTGTGTGAACGTACCTATAATATAAAGTGCGAATAAAGTAGTTGTTACTGAATTTTCGGGATATTTAAAGATCTGGAAGAATTTCCTTTTTATTCTGGCGTGGCAAATTTCATATAAATATGAAATCCTAGTTTCTTTTCTGATAAACTATCAAATTTTCCTTTTTTTCGTGTGGTTGGACTGCGTGTTGGTGCCAGATTGGGAACCGCCTGTATGCCCCTGACATAACAGCAAACCCTTCAAATAAACTCAGGACTGCTGGTTTCCTCTCGATATTTTTATTTACCTTTTTAGCAGTTATAATTACTTGGTAAGATACAATACATAAAAGTATTTTATAATTTAGAGAACATGAGAGTATTTGTGAATCTTATTTTCAGTTAGCTTCTAAATGGAATTCTAAATTATCAAATAGTTACAATAACTTATATATTTTTGAATACTCACCCCATGTTATGTATTTTACCCACGGTATAAAGAATGGCTGTAGAAACATGGGTTATCCTGGCTACACCTGGAACTTCCTGCAGACCATGCAATGACTCCGGGTCAAAATGTTTTGGGGCCGGTTGGATCTGAGTAAACAATTAACATACTAATTAAAAGTCCAAGTAATTTTTTGACAAGATGTCACTGAAATATATGGCTACTCATTGTTAATTTTAGTTCACTTCTCTTGGCAACTTCTCTTTGAGTTAATATAATAAAATATACGGTTTTATCATAATTCTTAAAGCTCTCACGCACTTACCACACGACACTATTACACACTCTACCCTTGTAAATTTTGATTATAGTTTAGTTTCAAAAAACTATTGTGTTCCTTACAACATACGAATATGGATTGAAAGAGACAGGTGGGGTCCAGTCTCTTTCAATCAACACAGGAACCTTAGTGTAGTAAATAATTCTTTATTTATATTTATTTTATTGGTACACTAAAGGATCAACTTTAGAAACACGAGCTCCTTAAATTATCTCATTGTTATATAATTCCAAAAAGCAAAACAATACTCACCACCAAAATTAATCGCATCGATATATTTTGGAAGTCCCATCGCCGATAATATTTATAATCATTTAAATCAGCGTTAAGCTTCAGACCTCGCCTCTCATTCCAGGAGCCAATTTTGTTCACAATTAAATTCCCTCCCTGAATCTTGCCATAGTTGAAGATGTCGTACAAGTTATACCCGAAAATAACTACAAAGAGAATAAACGCTCTTCTTTTAAATTAACACTTAAATATTTATGTTGTAGTCCCTACTAATATCATAAATACGAAAGTAGCTCTGTCTGTCTGTCCGTTTATCTGTCTGTTACGCTTTCACGTCTAACCACTGAACTGATTTTAATGAAATTTGGTACAGAGATAGAGTTGACCTTAAGAAAGAACATAGGATAGTTTTTATCCCGGACTTTTGAAGAGTTCTCTTGGAAACCGACCTGGGCGCGGGCGGAGCCGCGAGCGAACAGCTAGTAATAATTAAAGATAAAATTATAGCGATGCATTTCTTTGTCCTTTTGTCTTCTTGTCTTTTTGTGATCACTGCATTAGTTTCGATCCCACAAGTTTGAAAGACAACCATGAGCATACCAATTAGTATTATAAACGTATCAAGAAAGTTATCCAAGAGCTACCTAGTTTAACATTAACCATTAATACCAATGTTTAACCGACTACAAAGGCAGGAAGTTCACGATTCGTATGTTTTTGATTCTTTTTTGTTTGTTACACTGTTGAAAAGAATCCCATCAAAATTATATAAGTTTAGCTCAGCAATTTTTATTTGAAATCGGCAGCATGACTCTGTTATTAAAAAAAATATATTATTTAGAATAATCTGCTTCAGAATATAAATGTTAGATCAGTACTTAATTAACTTTGTACACCAGTAAAATGTATGAGGATAAAGATAATGGTTCCATTGTCTAAAAAGTCTCTCTCAGATAAAATCTTAAGTCCCACTTTCACACGTCGTTAGTTACTTTTAGATAAGAACGAGTTCTGATAATTAACGTTTTTCTTAATGTTTTACTTAATCCCGACATTTTTTCTGTTTTTGGACCCACGTTTCGGGTTGTAGATAAAATGGCAACTTAAGAAACAATGGAAGTAAAATGATCGAAAGTTAAAGAATGTATAATTGAAACTTAATAGAGCATTGTTCTAACCATCTATGAGTGACAAGTGGTTAGTGGTTCTGACTGCTATATCCACGGTCGTGGGTTCTAGTCCCACACAGGACTAATGTTTGTGTTATGACTACGGGCATTTGTTCTGTATCTGTGTGTAAATGTGTATGTACTTAGAAATATAGAGCAAGTTTTGTGTTCTCTAGTACTCATAAAAAAACCTTTGCTTACTTTGAGACCAGATTTGTGTGAAAGTGGTGAAATATTATTTTATATACCGTACAAATATAAGTTTCATAATCACCAATCGGACCCCAATTTAAATAATTGGATTAAGCAAATTTACAGTAAGACAGCGGATAGTTCGGTATCAGTTTACATAAGATTTATTTCATTAGGTCTGTTAATCCGGGTCTGTTGGGAGGAGTCAGTAATCTCATCGCCTTAAAGGGAGCTTAATCAACCATTGGTTATTGTAATGAAGAATTAATATTTTAGATTCTACGGTAGCGTTTATACCCAGATTGATGGTCTGATCTATTGTTTTATAACCTATAAATATTTATAGGATGTTAAGATTATTTGCTTGATTCGGAATTTCATCGTTTGTTTATCTTTAGTTTAGGTAATATTTAAAATTACATGCATATTCTTTACTTCTTCTTCTTCTATGACTACGATGCGTATGACTGTCTTGTTTCCCAAACATATTTATGGAAAAACATTATAAAATTCGGTAGTTCATTTTTCTAATAATAGAAAATAATATCAACTCTAATTCCGATGATACAGATTAACGTCTAGTTTGCGAATCATCATTCTAACAACGTTTAAATTAATAAATTATACTTATTTTTTTACGTCATCCTAAATAAAGCTAATACACCAAAGACCATTACCAAACCATTTTTCATCACCCTCTCTTAAAAGTTCTAAATTACCTCCTACTCTACATTCATCATCAAACGCGTTCATTTTCACTCTATAAACAACTTTAACCCAATCATTAACACTATCAACAGTTACATCAAATACATTACCATCCGAAGCTAATACAATATCGGCATCGACACTAATATTCAAATTACGTAGCACTTCAATTACGCCGGTATTGCTCTCATCAAACATCGTACTATTGATTCCTGTATTATTATACGGTCCTGGCTCAGCTTTGTCATCGTCAATTATAAGCCATTTGTGTGTGGCATCCAACCGCATGTTTCGGGAAGCCTGGAATTTGTTGGCTAATTTAATATATTTGGAAAATTAAATTTATGAAATTACGGTGTATAGTGATTTCGTTTTAGTATGTCTGAATATGGAAAAAAAACAAGGTTTAATGTTAGTTTAGCGTCTTATGTTATTTAATTTCACTTGATCAATGTAGAGATCGTTACAGGGTCATTAAAGATAGAGACCTCTTTAACAATAGTGTCTAAGATATTATAAAGTAACAATAGCGCTTTTGAAACCTAAAAGTCGTTGCTGAAAAAATAAAAGTCCTCAATTTAATGGATATCGGAGAAGTGAATTAAGTTTTTTTTAAATTTAGTTCCAAGTAACAATGAATCAAGTTTTGAGTGATGGATGACCGGTTTTAGCTTTATCCCTCGCTAAAGGTTTGGATCACGTAGTCGCTTAAAATGAATAAAAATTGGGTATTTCAACGTCACGAAAAATTATTGGAAAGTTATCATAACTAGATTTACTAAAAGTGTTGTTACGTAGTAGATTATGAGACTAAGGTGTATAATTAATATAATTTTTCATTTTCAACTTTCTATTGCAAATTTAACTAGTAAATAAGAAAGCGCATTGATATTTTTTTTTACCACATAAAATTTCATCAATAACATTCGTCAAATTGTCGACACCGCAATAAAAAAACAACAAAACAGATTTAAAATTGCACCTTCGATTAAACAGATAACTTCATTGATTCAATACTTGAGAAACACTTACGAAGTACAGAACATCGTCAGATTTTTCACACTGAGCATCCAAGAACACTCCAAGTTGATGTAATTTCCGGTGCAAACACATCTCGAGTTGGTTCGAGCCGGGTTTATCCAGGGATACCCCCGATACGCCGATTGTTAGGTTCGATGCAATTTTCGAAAATTGTAGCAATGCTTGAAGAAGTAAATAATGTTAAGTACACAATTTCTAACACTATGGACGCATGTCTGAGTAAAGAAATTGGATTGAGTACGTTTCTTTGAGTAATAATATTTGAGAGCATTATTTGGGAGCCGAATTTTTGCAGTAAATTATTATGATGAAAAGTGTTGCAATTATTTATTATACATTGACTGGTTGTAGTTCACACCATCTTCCTCAAAACTACTAGACTAAGTCCTATGTGACTTTAAAAAAAAAAACATTTTTTTGCACACAGTAGTGTCTGGTTTATTTTTATCCTTTTTCAAATGACATATCGAATGTAAAAACGAAAAAAAAGCTCTCGGTTACTGTCCTCAAAGAACATTTTTAGACACCTACACCTACAGACTAGCTTTCCAGATTCTAGTTCAAAATCAACTAACAATAGGCTTAGCAGAGGGTGTGAAATCATGACAGCGCACTTTATATAGTAGGTAGAGCGCTTAATTTTGACAGTTTCCCACAATAATGAAAATCAAGATTAAAATGAACCTGAAACGCCTTTGTAAGGCTGCTTAGTGATGTCGTGACCCTGATCGATGTCTTGGGTCGGGACGTATGATCTTACATTAAACCTGACACGATTTGCCAGTATTGTTCCAGAATCATGTAATATTTAATTATAATGCTTAATATTTCAGGCGTTTAACATGTTAAGGATATCTTATTTTGACTGAAAATAGATGGATATGAATTTAGCTTTTGAATCTTTTTAATTTTGGAAGGGTGTCACATCAATTCGGTTAAAGTTACTGTACTCGAGACCCTGAGATACATTTTTTATTTATATCTATTTTTTTAGGCAATAAAAATATTTTATTTGTAAATAATACAAATGTCTAGTTTCATGAGATAAATCATGGTGACAAACGGAGAGACAGGGAAGTCTTAGGTATAGGTTTTTGCCCTTAGACTACGTACGGAACAAAAATAGACATTAATAACCTTGTCTTTAAGTATAATTTAAATGATAAGTACTTACCATTACTACTTCCACAGGTGAGTAAGCAAATAAACTTGACATCTCTATATTTAAAGTAGTCTGTGGCAAATTCGAAAGTATTTCTGTCAAGCCCTAAAGTTATTAAGGGCAGTGTTAATATCAAAAATACTATATACGACGTCACTATTGGCATTGTGGCTAAATATTTGTGATTAAAAAGAAATATATTGTTCGTTTTTATATTTCTGCAATGTGCGTAGCGACAGCAAAAACTTTTTTACTATTTGGGCTTTTATTTCTGGATATTTTATATTTGAATAGATTTTTTGTGATATTCATTTTTATTTTCTTGTTTATATTCTATACATCAATGAGTTACAAGAGATAAAACTTTGACAAATCTGAATACAAAAAATCTGTCATCATTCTGTAACTATTAGGCACCTTTTTTGTTAGAATTTTTTTTTTGACTGATTTAAGGCAATTGCCAAGCTACATCTTTTTTATTTATGTAATCCAATCTTTTTTCTTTAAGCATTTTCGATAAATCTAGACATCGTATCATAACTTTGCACTATAAAAATCTCAAATCGCTCTTACTGCTTATACAAGTAGAAACCACCAAGAATCTGAAAGCAAGACACATTTCTAACATATTCGGTACCTAGCCGAAATGTAAATCGTTGTTCCAGTCGCGACATCACATATTTTATCATGTTTTCTTAACATTTTGGCGAGCACTGCCACGTCACACACAGACACACAATTTATCATACACATTGACTGCAGGTTTTCTTGGTACTGTGTAGTGACATAATGTAAAACGGTCTAGAATTATGGTTAAGCGTTTGCATTTTTATGTAAAGTGTGTGATTTTGTATTCAAATAAATACAAAAAGGGAATGCCGTAGTTATTCATAGTCTCAATCTCTATGAGAATTAGATTATAAGCGACAACGATGATCGAATGGCTCAAATCACATGTGGAATTCAAATCATGTGACGTATTGAGAAAGTATGCCAGTTTATATCATTTTGAGCATTTTTATCAACTTATTAAATAATATTCTCCTATACAAGAATAAACCCGTTCAAGTCAGACTACCATTACTGGGGGTTCCGTAAGTAGACAGAAGAAAAAGATTTTGGTTAGGTTTAAAATAAATTTGTGCGCACTACCTCTAACAGTTGCTTACTCTTGATTTTATTTTCACATTTTAAAGTTATTCAGAAACTATGTGTTATTAAAAATTAACTTTTCTGGCTATCACGGTTCTTGAAATATACTTGGTGACAGACAGACTGACAGCGGAGCTTTAGAAGGACTTCGTTTATTCTATTTGGATACGGAACCTTAAATCTAACTGTTTTAAGAACAAAACCTCCTTTTTTTAATGCCCAAATAACAATATAAATATTCTAGTCATAAACAGATTACATTTGCCAAACATTATAACCAAATGCAATTAAGAGCCGTTAGCGAATTTCGAAAACATTAAAATTAATAGTAGGTATCTATTGAATCAAACCCCATTGCCAATACACGAAGACAATGGAAAATCGTGCTTTTGATACGGAGCGGTGCTGGAATTACACCGGCCTTTGAGAGCTCCGATTGAATTCGTAATTATTCGTGCATCTCCGGAAATTTCGCGTGCACTGGATATTGCAGTCATTTGATTATACTCCGAACCAATTTGTTCTGTATAGATTCGGTTCTAAGGCTGTAAAGGTTTGAGTAGATCTCGTGGACGAATCTGAAGTATTTCAGCTGTGTGAGAGATTGAAAGATTGTGTGGAATTTATTTGGATTTAACCGGTTTTAATTGAAATTTTCTTTTAATAATCAAATAATATATTCTGCGCATGTAAAAAAAATGAATTTTAATTTTAGAAGCGCAAAATATAATAATACCTACTCTGCCTGTTATCTCTCATAGATGTAAAGTTCTCGGAAACTGCTCGATATGTTCTTATAATATTTTGTTTGCATATTGGGTAGGTTTGAGAATCGGAAAATATTTATTCTTTACGCACCTATTTTTTTTTTAATCGTATATTTTTTTTGCCATGCCATCATTGCTGGTTTATCTAGTATGTTTTAATGAAAATATTGAATCTTTGTGAACTTTACATTATTCCGCTTAGGCTTTTTTTGTTGACGGTACGTATTGAATACTCAATTCATCAGATGGACGTGAAAATAGTTGAATGATATCAATTGTGTTGTCAATTTCTACGACATTGCTTTCTTTGATAACGTAGGCTGAACAATTTTCATAATTGCATCGTTTGATGAAAAATTCCATTTGATATTATACTTTTCATGTTTGGATTCTTCACTGAATTGCAAAAACAAAAGCTTTTTAAAATGTACGTGCTAAGTTTCACTTGTACAACCATGCGCAAAAGCGAATATATATGTCGCTGTTGTTAACTGTTTATAGTTATTTTTTATGGCTAAAAAAGGAATTGTTTATTTAAAAAAGACCGAGTGCAATAAATATTAATCATGAACCGACCTCTGCCGTAGGTCTTATACTAAAATCAACAAGAAAACAGCATTTTTTACGATGTTTATACATCGTTGAAAATATCTTAGAAAGACAATCTTTCAACATAAATTAAAATGAAATCCTCTTATGCTAATAACTGAATATTTTATTTGCTTTCCACAATGTTCTCGTATAAAGATTACAAAAACGAAACCAATTCAAATTGTAATCAACTCTGGGAGGCTCATAGTATAACGAAAAAAAAAAACATAAACAACCACTTCTGACGCTGACTGTACAACAATTTGTTTAATGAAACATGCAGGTGGAGTTCGCGACTGTAGGGATATTTTCTTTTGAGATTGTTCCGAGTTTGAAAGCTCGAGTGGTATTTGAAACATGTGTACTCGTCGATAGCACGGGATCAATTGTGAATAGTTTTCAAAATACCGATTCATTGGCGAATGCATTGTTATGCTCTAGTGTAGGGTGGATATGTGAGTGAAAATTTTGGGACCATGTCCTAAATTGATTTCAAAATTTCGCAGAATAAGTTGGTATAGATTTGAATGTGCTGGCGTAGTGTTACAACAAATAATGTACTATTTTTTATAAATAGTAATATGAACCCTTTGATATAACAAAGTGTTAACACTTGTAAGTCTTTTGGTAAAAATTTATAGTTTCCGATTTATTTTTTTCATTGGAAAAGGAATTTTCAGTCAGTCTTTTTTTGAAACAACTGCTTTTTAGGTGCTAATCGATATTCTCATTTCAGTAATTACTAAAAAATAATATGATGTCTCCGCCCCGTACAAAATTTAAAAAAGACTGTATCCATTTTAGTATCGAACAAATAACAAGCTCACACAAAACTATTCCTTTACATATCCCATAGAATACGTCATTATTGGCCACAACATCGGCAGCGCTGCTGTAGCCGAAAACATTCCCTCTGTAATTGGATGAGTTTCAGCAGATTTCCCGCGCTCCACGCTACCCGCGCCATGCCAAACGTCATTACACATTTTCTTTTAAACGAACGTTTAGAGAGAGCACTAGTAAATAAATAAATAAATAAATAAATTTGGAAAAAAGGTTTTACTTTAAAAATGGTTTAGAAAGATCAATTGCAAAATTCCAGTAGGTAAGATTTCTTTTCGAGTAGTTTTAATAAAAAGAAAATTAGGTAAACCGGCTTTTCTGTAAATAATTTGTGTATATAAGTTCTTGTTATATTAAGATGTAAAGTAATGGATACTATTGTTTGTTCACTAATGAGTATACTTGATGTTATGTATAATACATAATTATAAAACTCTACAAAACTGAAGAACTAGCTTCAAAAACTATAACTTAATAAATTTTATTCAGTAACGTATTATTTCCATCCCTAATATCATTTTTTAGCGAAACGCTATCAAAACTAAGTATTCCATTAGATCTATCTTAACTAAAGGGCAAACTAAATAAATGAATTTCAATTGGATTACAATATGACCATATACGTTTTAGGATGTATACAGAAACTCCAAAAACGCACAATCATCATCATTACAGCCAGAAACAAAAGCAAACCCAGTCATATACCCAACAGCAAACTGAATTAATACCCACACAAGTATTCTCACACACAAGGATATCCAAAGTGGCCTGGAAGTTTGGAAGCCATTAAAATTATGACACTGCAATAATTCAAGGGAGGAAATGTCACAGAAATAGCTGACGGTATAAGGGACCCGGTCTCTACCTGATACTCAGCGAGTCACGAAGATTACAATGCTGTGGAGACGGTGGCTATTAACGGAAGATAAGGTAGAGGGATGCATTGTTTGTGAAGCTATTATGTTTATTAATAAGCTGTTTCTATTAATAGAAGTGAATTGATGTTAGTTTTGCTGAAGTAGAGTTGGTTTTAAATTGTCTTGAGTATTGCAACACAACTTTTTGGAAGTAGAACCCTAGGAATACTATGCTGTATTTCCGTCAGAAACCAGGCTGTATGTCATGAACTTATGATAGCTAGACAGTAGATTTTTTTACAGATAATGTATTTTAGTTGCCGCTTTCAAACTAAATGAAGAAAATAAAAATGAAGTGGAATTAAACGAAACTTGGTAAACCACTTTTCTTTACTTTTGTTTTATTTTCTTTACCTGACCTGTGATCTGCTGGTTTTATTTATATTAATATGATTACTTTTGAAATAGATTCAATTGAGTACCTTATATTACATTAATCTTTCATTCATTTCCCTTATTATTCTTATATGAGTTCAAAACAGCTACATGTCTTCCTTTAACACTAATATAAACAATACTTTCACGCTTCGTAGCTCGGTAGGCAGCCGAAATAAATCTGAAGAATGCTGACCTCTCGGCCTCCGTAATGTTGACGTTAGTTTTACACGCCTCTGTAATTCACTGGCTGTCGGATCACTGTTCCACGTTCATGTTTCCCTTTTAATATCTGAGGTTATAATATAAACAATGGTTAAATTAAAGAGTGTTAAGGTGAGATATGCAAATGTGTTTTTATTTTCGTTTATTTTCTCCAGTTAAGCATTTAATTATATATCTGGATGATAAAAGTGTTAATGCCATTCAGATTTTAATGAATATTGGGAATAATTTTATTTCTTTCAGCAAACATATATAAATAGATCAAATTAAATAGAACTTATGTTTGTCACTGCTAATTATAAATTTTGCTCGATCATTACGTCATAAGCCCTCCTTCCGACGACCTCCGTGGTCGAGTGGCGTACGCACCGGTTTCAAGGTGTCGCTAGCTCTGAGGTCCCAGGTTCGATCCCCGGTCGGGTCATGGTAAGAATTCTTATTTCTACATTGTCTCGGGTCTGGGTGTTTGTGGTACCTTCGTTGTATCTGAATTCGAAAACACAAGTGCTTACGCAACTTACTTTGGGTTCAGAACAATGTATGTGATGTTGTCCGCATTTATTTATTATTTATTTATTCTTTAACTAACTTAACTTTTATTTGTAGGAAAAAGCCAAACATACGCGTGTATTTTTTTCTTATCTGTCTAACTTGGTCCAGTCGTGACCCTCACTATAGACTAGAAAAAAATTAAAACTTATATTTATTCTTTTTTTGTTTTCTTATTAATACTTTCAATATAGGAACACCTTAAATATACGTAATATTACATTGTTATAGTAGGGAACGTAGGAAAACTACAGTGATGTTTCTAAAGTTTCTGTTCTGTTACATTCTGTAGAATGTAACAGAACAGAAACAGAATGTAAATCAAACACTGTTCGACTAATATGAAATAGTTCTTAGCTTATAAGAGAGTGTTTTCAGTGATATTGAAGAGCGGTGAGCGTTTTAGGAATAAAAATTACAATTTCAGTCTCATTTAGAATATGTTCACCCTTTAATAAGACGGAAAGTTACAAATTATTATAACTTCGGTAAAAAAAAACTGGTCAGACGAAAAATAAAGCAAAAAAATAAAAGATTTTCAATTTTCGTTTACTAAATTACATGAACTGGTTGGTCAGCAAACAATTAATATTAACCGTTGAAACAGAATTATCTTGGAACATTGAGCCCCTATTTTGGCACTAAAGAGACCTAATCACATTTCTGAGTCATTAACTATGGTATATTAAAATGTTTTCATTGAAAAATCTTTTTCAGGCTGTTATCTTTGCTTTACAAGGCTTTTTAAAAAACCTTTCAGTGAAAGCTCCTGTATGTTAAAATTTTGGTTTGGATTAACGTACTCGTACATGTGTGTTATAATGGCTGTATATCTTTCGTTTTAAGCGAAATATATTTTAAACTCGATCTGCGACACTGCTTACATACTTAATTTAAATATCTCTTTCCTTTATTTACATTTTTACAGATTTTCAGATCTTATCTTAGCCCATACTTTTCTACTTCAGTGTCAAAACCTAGCACCCCTCCCATGATCCACGTAAAAAAGTCATCGTAGAAAAACAAGTCAATTGGAAGAGTCAAATTATTCTCTAGATACACATTTTCAAAATGTCTCAAAATCGTAATTAATACCATGTTCTGAAATTTTGTTTACGCTAAAAAAGGCTCCAAGCACTCCATCAAATGTCTATATCTTTATTTCAAGTTCTAAAATTAAATAATCTTGACATCCTACGATCCGTTAATTTCCATTCCTACCAGATAGTTATATCCAGTGATTTACTCATTGACCGATTAGAGCTAAGAGCCACTTCGTCTATATATCAATATCTGACGCAATCAATGATTTAGTGACTATTAATACATTACAAGGAGGCCTGATTAATCTGATAATACTCCTAATATAACAAGGATTGGTTTGAACTACTATTTGAAGTGGAATTCGATAAAATTACTTATAGCACTAATAAGCTAACTGTACTTCTAGACTATACATTCGTCTATGTGTGTTATAGTAGAGAGTACAATTAAGATTTTGATAATTTATGCTTCGTGAAAAAAGGGCTAACTGTTGTTAGTCTGATTCATACTTCTCAGACGAAACCCCGACTAGTTTATTCAGACGCGGCAGCGCGTCAGCTTATGATTAAAGATTTCAGTCGGGTCCGAAACTAATCGGACATTAAAAGCATTACCTAATGTGATAAAGATGATAAATTTATGCATAACATTGAAGAAACTATAACTAAAGACTCGCATAAAATATTAATTAAGATTGCAATTATGAAACTAAACATACTGGTTTTTTATTCAAACTCTCAAAATGAATTCTAAATCTTCTATGAATTTCGTCCAACATGCTCGAATCCTTAATTCCCCTTGTTCAAGTCCACTCACTTATTAAAAGACCGTACTGCTCGAATAGACTGGCAGACAAGTGAAAATCGCTACAATGAGAATACGTGACGAGGACTATGAAACTGGCTGTTTCGACAGAATCGCTAGATTGGAGGGATTAAAATTAGATGAAGCTGAATATGAAACTAGGACTGAATACTAACATTTTTGGATAGAGAGCATTTCTGTAAAACAGTTTTTTAACTGCCGTACCTAAAGGATAAAATCGTCGTTTTTGACGTTTTAGTATTCATTTCCAAAGTTTTATGTGCAGTGATACTTGTTACATAAATATTCTGTAACTTTCATCTGTGGCAAACAACAAATAAATTTGATTTAGATTTTCAAAGCGCAAGCAGACTAAGACCTTATTATAATTTGCTTTACCAAATTGAATCATTCGATACTTACTGATTATCAGAATACACTTCGAAAGTATTACAAATCTAACCAAGAGAGTTTTAAATGAGAAAACTTAAGTTTTACATCACACTGGAACCTTTATTCCGGGTTAAATTCTACGAGTTATTTGATAGAACTTGGTCAGTCACAGCGTAACTTGGCTAATCTTCAGAACTTGCTTTGACTCACGATTCGTATTCACTCGAGGCTAAAATTGGATCTTGAATATTTTGGAAAATGCACTGATTTTTGTCATGTTTTTCGGTAAATCATACCGTGATGAGGTATGTATACTGCAACTAATGATGTTATTCAACTGGTTTTTAATTAATTTAATGATATATTGTCAAAATTACATAGCTAAATCTAATCTAATCTGTATGTCCAATTATACTGTCCATGCTTTTATGATTCTAGTGTTATAAATGTCTAATACGAATTTCAAAACTATTAATATCGAAATACACCCCGAATTACGGTACTGACTTTGTTGACGAAAAAAAAACAGTTATTCAAATGCGGATTTCAATATGGACCTAATTCTTGGGATATTTCAGAAGTATTTCATTAAAATTTAAAATATTAATGAGTGCTCACAACAAACCTTCCAGCATTACATTACATCTTCCATGGTTTTAAAAATAATTTCCGTATACCATGTAACCGGACGTTCGGTCTACGGTTCGTAAGCATGTGGAATACCAATGTCTTTGGGCTGCAGTACCGGAGCTGGCTGGCGGCCAATCTGTTCTGCGGAACAAGACTTGCCCTTTTGGGTCAAATAAATATTTGTTATTACTCCAAGATATATGGACGTTGGATTTACTTGTATTTTTGTTTTTTTTCGCTTTATTGTAATGAGATCGTTTAAGAGCATTAATAAATTGGTTGCGTTAACGTTAATTCAGATGATTTAATGTGTAGGTTTTCGTTTTCCCGAATGGGAATTTGCGGTGGTTTGCTTTGGGGGAAAAAGTTTTCGAGGTATTTTATTTGCATTGGTTATTATCAACTAATTGTTTTTGTTTAGTGTGAGTGTCCCGGACTCAAATAGGAATGCAATAGCTTAAAGTAACGTTATTACAGACCCTGAAGATTTGTACATTTGTCTGGCATCATACATTTTTTTTCCGCATTTATTTCAGTAAATTCTCTTCAACATCAATTATTAACTTTGACGACCTCCGTGGTCGAGTGGCGTACGCACCGGTTTCAAGGTGTCGCTAGCTCTGAGGTCCCGGGTTCGATCCCCGGTCGGGTCAATGTAAAAATTAACATTCTTCTACATTGCCTCGGGTCTGGGTGTTTGTGGTACCTTCGTTGTATCTGAATTCCATAACACAAGTGCTTCAGCAACTTACTTTGGGTTCAGAACAATGTATGTGATGTTGTCCGCATTTATTATTTATTTATTAACTCAACGCCTGCCAACATTAATGGAACTCTTTGTTCAGTAATTACCTATATTATTAGATTACGTGGGCGTAAAGTTTTGAAGGCTGTATCAGTATTCTGTTCTAAACTCACGTTACCTGATCTCTTTTGCACATTAGAAGGTAATAAATGCCGAAGTACCTCTTCCCTCAATCCCTCTTTGACCAACTTTATTCAAATGTGTGTGTTTTCAAAGTACTGGTGGTAGAAAAAGTGCTTGTAATATGCACATTTTTCAGGACGTGTTGGCTGAAAAAGATTGGGTATTCGACAAGGGGAAACTAGATCTTTTTTGGAATGAACTTCAAATTCATTTGTCACCCAACAGAAAATTGATGTGCGTAACAATTGTTCCTCAAAATCGATGTTTATTTTTATATTTTTTTACAATTGCAACAGACAGAATAATCAACTGCCTAGCTATCACAGTTCATGAGATATGGCCTAGTGACAGGTGGACGGATATACAGACGAAAAGGCAGTAGAACCTAAAAACTAAAGACTTGGTACTTGGGTACGAAACACAGGCTCCACATGACCTGTTACACTCAGGTGAAAAAGCGAAACACATTTCTAGCTTTATCCCTCCTAAACAAGGACTTCCAGATAGTACCATAATGACGTCACTTTGCTTTAAATTACGAATGGAACATTGTAACACAATAGCACCTGACTGTACAAGTTGATAACATGTAAATTCAGTTCAAATGCTACTCACAACTTCGCGGCACTAGCGAGGAAGTTTTATTTGAATTCGTGTAGTTAATTTGGCTTGCAGTGTACCTATGTATTGTTACGCTGATACAGATATTATCGTACAATGTAGTGCAAATTATGTGTACTCTTTGTTTTAATAGAGAAATGTACGTTTTTGAATAGGACTTTTATTTGTTTCGTTAGTCGTTTCAGTTTACAATAAAAATTATTACCAGCCAATATTAGCTTTTATATTTCAGTCAAATATGCACTAGGGATTTTCTTGTTTGGTTTGTTTTGAATTGGTGAATGAATTACATAGTTTTGGATATTGTATTCCTTTATCATGTGACTTATTATGTCGTATGGATCTTGACTATAGGGACAAAACTTACCAAACTCAGGCATTTTCCATAATTAATAAAATAAAACGCCATTAAGAAAATTCATAATGATATGATAGCATCTACCTATCCGGAAAATTTAATTTCGTTCAGTTTTTTAAGCCATAAAACAATTTAACGGTAATGTAAGGAGATTCACGAGGAGTCCGGGAAAATCCCGGGGTTTAGTCTGAGTAATGCCCGGGAGTTAGCCCCGGGACAGACGCATTCGTTTTATTTATACAGCTCATCGGTTATAGGGAGATTCCAATGGGATGAGTCCAAGTGTCGGTTTCAAGGTCAAATTAGGCACGTCATTATTGCGACCTTTGAGAAAGGCTGATAAAGCATCTTTCAAATCGAATGTCGTTTGTAATTGTTTGACTAAAGTAGTAATTCACAACACTTGCCTTACAAGCTAAGGCACTTAAATGTAAAGGTTAGAAAAAAGCTTTTAAGGAAAACTAAAAAAATACGTTTCTAATTTTAATATTTATTTTATTTTATTCAAATATTGGTCGGCCTAGAATTCGTTGGCGGGACGATCTAAAGGAATACCGTGTGGGCTGGTTCCAAGTGCCGATGGATAAAGAATTTTTCAAGGATTTAAATAAGACCTTTGCATAACAGCAGGAAACAATGGAATAAAAACAAAGAAAAAGCCACGACTTGAATGCATTAATACGCATACGTCAATTTAAAAACTGCCCACTTTTAATAAATAAATGACAAAACGAATATTAAAACCACATAGTACTAAAATTGAATAAAATATATAAATAAGGCACTTGAAAGCATCACAATAATATAATAGAGCTATATCTGGTTAGACAACGCATTTCCCATGGCTGACAACTTGGGCTATAAATTAGTTGGACGCCAAGAACTCTACCCCCGCTCCTAATAAATCAGAATATAGAGTGAGTGCGCGGGGGAGGAGCACAAGGGCACAGCGTTTAGAAGAAAAACGGTGTTAGACTAGGTTTTGTGCGCGGGGTTGCCTGCTTGGACTTCGAATTGCACTACTTAAGTTCAGCCTCTCAGTTGTTACAGTCAGCAAATTAATTAATACAAAAAACCTAATAAGTATTGTTTTTCTGACTTTTGTGGCTTAATGTGGAGTCCTAAAAACTGTCCTTTTGAGATGTCTCCTACGCTGTACGAAGGCTGTGTTCTGGGACCTAAACCAAAGTGCGGAACCTGATCGTTTTCCTTCTAAATATAACCGCCAAAGTGAAATATTAGTTTATCTCGTGGAAGGTCTTGAAACAGATATATAGTAAGGCAGTTATTTCTAAAGGAGATTTTTAAATTTCTTTTTTTATTTAATTGATCATTGGGTGAGGGCATAATCAATAACGTTGGTGTATTAATAGTACGTATAACTAATCATGGCATATAAACTGATAATATTGGATTTTCAATTTTCAATTTCCAGAACTTTCGATTCGCTTTAAACCAGCTCGTAGATTATACAGTTATGATGAACGGCGTATTACAAGCTGAAGCGCTAAAACACGGCTATCCTCAGGTGATTTAAAAATTGTCTCTAGAAAGATTAATGTAAGCTGCAAGAATGGGGTCGGGTATGAAGTACAGCGAAAGTAAAATGTGACTTTATAATTTTTCGCCGTCTTGATTCTTGCTTTATACATGGAATACTCGCAAAAAAAAATCTGATAGGCAACAAAAGAATGAGGTTGATAGTTCAAGTGTACATAACAACATGTTAATGTTCTTGGACATCATCTATTTTATTCTCATTGGTAGCCTGAATATTGAGGTATTGATTACCCTAAGATATATATCTAGGTAGATAGTTGGTAGGGTTAGTACAGGTACCTACCAGACCTGCTTTTGATTCTATATGTGTCATTACATGTATCTCGTCCATTACAGGATGACACGTACTTATTTTTTTCTTAAGCAATTTTCTGCATTCTCATCTTTTATTTATCTTTATGAATCTTTTAAATTATTCTTTGCACAAAACTCCATGATTGGAACCACACCCAACCGCGACATTTCGAGAGGGCTTGGATACCCGCCAACACCATCGCTGTACAGAATTAAGTCAACTTATTCATAAGTGATAAAATGATGAGAACATTGTTTTCGTACCGAAGGGATTATGAAATGTTCTGTTTCTATGGCTATTAATACCATAAGGGAAATGGGGATGAGATTATCTTTTCATTAGTGAGTTGATTGGGAAGGGATCTATTATGTAGTTACTTTGAACGTGTGTTATATCGGTTAATACCTGGATTGAAGATCGTGAGAATAAACGTACACATACACCCGATTCCGCACAATTGTTCTTGTTGTAATACAATTTTGTGAGTTAACAAAAAAGAGTTTAACCGCATAGCAGTCTAACATTATACTCTAAAACGTATTTAATAATATCGTTAGATAACTTCACAAGTTGAATCAAAACGCCACAAATAAAGTTAACACGGATATTTGGACGTTTAGATATGGCTAACTAAATCACTGCTAGCTCGGGTGGATACTAATCTGATTCTCCTTCTCCTGGCACCAACTGTCTTATTCAGATAAATTAGAATAGGAATAGATCCAGTTATTTTTGATAAGTGACTCGTATGGAATTATTCAATTACTAGCTGTGCGAGCCCGCCCGCTACAGATAGAAAATGATCTAACAGGAACATAAAACCAGGATGAATCCTGGTTATAAACTATCTGTGTACCATGTTTCGTCTAAATCCGTTCAGTGGTTTCTGATTAAAAGAAGAACAAACATCTATACACACAAAATTTCGCGTTTATATAATGCACTCTCTTTTTACATCTGTTTTTACCTAAACCAAAGGTTAGAAATACAATAGAGTAAAAAATTATTCACCCTGACTGCTATAATGGATGTCGATTCCTACCCGGGACAGATGTTTGTCTGTTGTGCACGTTCGCTTGTTTTGTTTCTGGCTATATAATGTATCTATTTAGAAATATTTAAGTATGTTCATTAGTTTGTCTAGTACTTAACTGTCTAGTCTAGCTTTCCTTAGTTTGGGACTAGATCATACAATGAGACAGCTTACACCACCTCATATATTTGGCAGTTGCAGATGTGGAAGTGAGAAGCCGCTCTACGAAATGAAGTATGCCTCGCTATGTCTCGCTTCCACAACTACAAGAGTCTAACTCTAAGAAGCTTGTCTCCCGGGTCATTGCAGTAAATTAGTCGATCTCATTCCGATTCCGGGTTGAAATTTATGCGGGTGTTATAGTGGTCCAGGGATCTATTTGGACAATACATTAGAATTTCCGTAACCGCATCTGTGAGACTATCTTTCTTTTGTTTTGATTCTGTTTTCGATGTTGAGAAGTGTAAGCCTTAGTTTAACTAAATATATTTCCTGGTTATGCATTTTGCATAGATCCATGAGAATTTTCTTATAACTTTCTCTACTTTAACAAACTTCAAAAGTAGTTCTGTAATAGTATCTATTGTAAGTTTTGTAATAAAACTAACATGGACCAGTTAGTAAAGACATGGCACTCAAATTTTTAAACTATCTCTCAATTCTCTGGAACTAAACCCAGACAGAACCTCACGATAGTAATATATTTTACCCTAAAATAATTCTAGACGTTTTTCCACATCACATTCATCAATCCAGGTACTAACCGATATAACATACGTTAAACGAAACCTACATTATAGATCCCTATTCAAAAAACAGGTCAACCGATTTTGACGATATTTGGTATGGAGGTATTTGACAACTTAAATTAACACATAAGCTACATAAGTATTGTTTTTGCAGATATAACCGACCTCCAAGCGGGTGGATTTGCAAGCAACAGCAAGTTAACCATAAAAAAAACATTCCAATTTTAAAACTTCAAGACTTACCAAAATTCATCTGAATACTGCATCTTCCAATCCTGCATTAATATGGATAATATTCGTCGATAATTCGCTCCCGGTGTTACAAATCAGGTATAATGCATCTGCGCATAGCTACAGGATGTTGATTTACGTGGAAGCCACATCTGTTCGCGGTTACGTAAGCTGTAAGATAATCTCCGCGGATTAAGGCTTCGCTCGTAAACATTCATATTAACATACGAATAGATTTTTACTGTTTATTGTATAGTAGTGTTTGTTTTAGATAATTGAACGTTTGAAGAGTTTTAGTAAGTAGGAGTGCTTGAGAATAATCAAAATGTTATTAAGACTAATAAGCTTTGCAAGAATTTAAAGAGACAGTTATCAATTTAAATGAAATCTTAAGAAAAACAAAAGTATGAAATGAAAAAGAAACTAGTCTTTAGTGATGTTCAGTCCCAACAAAACCTTTAAAATTTAACTAGACACATTTAGTAACAAAAAATGAGTAGACTTCAGTAGACACACTATGTTAATTAAAATTTATTTACATTACAAGATCAAAAGTAAGATTTGTCAATATTGTTTGTTATCACACCTAAATATTCAGAACTTATTTCTATTACATCTCAAATAACTATGACTCCCAAACAACAGAACGCTAACAGCTTTTTGCCAATCAAATTCATCCACAGCCCAACCAACACCGATCTAAACAAACCAAACGAAAACATGCACAATATCATAAAATACACAGATCCTAGTGTTGTTCACAGGGGACAGATGAGCGAGCCACATGTTGGCATCAAATGTAATAAAGGACAGTGGTTCGTATCAGCTATAACTCTATAGAAACCGCAGCGATGGGAAATATCTAATAACAGATGACGTGAACTTGTGTCGATACTTCTGTCCTGCGGTTGCGGTTCAATCTAAATAGGATGGAGGAGTGATTTTGACGTACGTTTTTTGTTCACTAAATTTTGATTGCACTGATAGTAGAGTATAGGCAATACGGCTATTGTGAGCAAAACGAGTACGATGCGTGCTCAAGTAATTAGGTATTTGTTTGATTAATCTAATGTGTCCAATCTAGTTTTTTAAGTTACTTAGAGCGGGAGTTGATTAAAAAAATGACTTAGAACATTGGACACGTGTATTAACTCTTTTTTCCGGGGTGAAACGCTAATGTCTTCAACCCACATCGAGGGCACGGCGTGGGGATGTCGGACTTCCACCAACTAAAAACACCCCGGGCCCGTTCTACTGCTTTAGCCAGAGTCACGGGATCGCTCGCGCATACTCTGCGCAACTCTGGCTGGCTCTAGTCCTTTGGACTCCTTCTCAAGGGATAGGTGTAAAAATCCCACCCCTCACTCCTCATAAGAACGGGTGCGAAGGACAACGCGCGTGTCTTCTTCTTAGGCTGCTAGTTGATCGAGTGGCAGGTTGCCCTCCCCGCCGACCGCAGGCCCGACCTTCGGTGGCCGTAAGTCGACACGTGTATTAACCCAGCAAAATTATAATTTACGAATGGATGTGAAGATTTTGTGCAAAACAGACATCATAAGTTTTTATGGAAATCGACTTTCACACTTAGCAGCTTTATTCTTGTATCGCAGACTGTAAAATCCAGATTGATTTGAAACAAGGTGTATCAAATAAAGATATTTAATATTCTGTCTTACACATTAAATTTAGCCCTAGTAAACGAAGATGTGTCAAAACTTTTAAGCAATAAGTCCTTTAAGACAGCAGTTTACAATAATAACTATATTTTGATACAAGATCTGATATATATGTACCGTTTAAAATATTTAAAACTCGCAGCCCTACCTCAAAACTGAACATCTTTCATTAACCAAGTCTGAACTCCATGAAGGTAAGTGAATCTTAGTTTTTATTAGAAGTTGTATAGAGTCTAAGTTCTGCTTCGAGATTAGCAAAGTTTTTAGTGATTTAACTTGTGTTTGAAACTACAAGATTAAGGAAACTAGTTCAGTTTGCAGTGTATCATTAATAGGAGCTGGAAACTTGGCTAGTATATCAAAAGTAGGTAATATATTTCTTTAAGGTGGATAGAAGTCTAGTACAAGGTACTTTGGTGTTGTGGTAGTGGAGAGTTAGAAATATGCTATAGTTTTATTGCATAGGGTCTTTTTGAAGCAGTGACCTTAGTGTGAAATGGTTATCATCGAAGTGAGTCACCTTAAAAAAGCTCTCTTACAGTTTCTTAATAAGTTTAGGTTTTTTTTTTAATATAGACAGTTGTTGTGAAATGTTACATTTTGCTATAAGATTAAATTAATACATATATTAAGGAATTCAAAATGTTGATTGTTACCAACTTTATCAATACTTCTTATTTAGACTACGATTAAGTAACATAAAAATGGATCATTAAAAAAATATCAAAACCACGACACATTTCCCCTTCCTTCTCCAAACGATATACAGAACCAATACGTCTCTCTAAACCCTCTCAAGTACTCCCATTGACATGCTATAAATTATAGCTCACGGTTCGCCACGACACGATGCAACACGCAAGACAAACTACTGTATTAACGTTCGTAATCTGTTTGGTACAGATCCTATGGCGAATGGCCAAGTTGCGATGCATGTTGCAGCAACTTGCTGTGTTTCTTGTTGCTAGTTCGGTTAGGTCTGTGTTGCAGGTCAAGCGAGGCGAGAGATATTTGTTGATGCTTGCGCAGGTTAGAAGATGTGAGGTTATATTGGATTTTTGAATGGTGTCATCAGATCGGTTTCTATGGGTATTTACCATAACTGCTACATCTGTTGAAATGAAATCCCGGTCACTGCAGTACTTTTATAATTAGAAAATAAAATAAGAAGTGTATTTGTCTTATATCAGGTGATATTCATTTTTTTATAATATTACATGTATTTATCTTAAATCCATGTATGAACATACATTAAAAATTCATGACTTAATTTTATTTAACATCTAAAAACTCTACAATTTTTCTTTCTCATAAATATTTAATTAAATTAACGTAATTATATTACTATTAAATTCCTGTGAAGATATAAGTAAACGATAAGTAGTACCCCGCGCTCACATCGCCTCGCCTCGCACTGGAACACATGCTTATTTAACACAATACTAAGTAGTTTAGGGAACAATAAATCTATAGAAGTGTCAAAACAACTTGTTTTTTGTTATCTGCAGCTGACTCGACTAAACTGTTACACTGTTCTGATGTATGACAGAGAATATTATGCGAATTAGAGAAATAGAGAGCAAACTAAACTACATAGTTGAGTTTGCACAAAATTTTGTATAGTTTGTTTCCTTCGTTATACAACCGCCGTTTAAAAAAAACTTGTCTGTATTTGATGTGCTACTGTTTGTAAATATTGCCGGTCTGGGTGTAAAGGTATACGGGTAATAAATGTAAAAGTGTAATAAAAATATGATGATTTGTTGTGTTTCGAAATGAAAATGAAAATCTTCCTTTATCAAAATCTTACTTTTGCTGTTTTGCTATTTCGTACTATTATTTTTCGGTGAAATTAAAATAAAGTCTAAACAATTAACAGCCAAGCCAACAAAAAGCTAGGCTGAAATCTTGTCTTCGTTTTATATTGAAAATCAGTTACCTACAAGAGATAAGAATAAGTAAGTAATACAAATCCCAAACCGTTTAATTTCAGGAACAAAGTACGACACCCCAAACCGCTCAGCCAAATTTAAGTCTTTCGTAATTTATACTTTGAATGTGTTAAAACAGCTAATGAATAATAATATTGGCTTATAAATTCCCGCCACCTCGCTCCTGTTTGTTCCGAGTTCCTCTAAGACGTGTAAGTAGAAACAGAAAGACTAACTGTGAGGAGACGTGATCTCGCCTAATTTGTTACGCGGGGAAAGGTATGGAGACTCCGAGTTGAATTGTAGGTGAATTCATTTTAGGAAGTTGTTTATTTTAACAAAAAGTAGAGCGATATATATGTACAAGGTTATTTTAAAACGCAGTTTACGCTTAGTGATTTGTAACTGAAGTTATTAATGGCCAAATACAAGATAAAAAAATGACCAGAGGTGTACCACCTCATCTCCAACTAAAATTATGTTATTTTCGGAAGCTTGACAGCGGTGTTGCGCTGTCAAGCAGTAAGAAGGCTTTTCTTTTGAATATCCTCAAAAACATTCTTCATTCATTTTCAGCACATGCATCCACCACTGCATCTTCTTAAGCAGGCTTCCATGGTTTGGGCCGGCGCGCCTACTGATTTGAAATAATATAGAGTGACTAGTAATCTATTAATCTATTACACTTTTTATACTATAACTGTGAAACATAACCATATGTACACAACTCCAACTACTTACTCTCTCATCATTCCCAATCAAAAAATACAAACCCCAATATTGTATCAACAACTCGTGAATAAATGAATTCATCCAATTGTCAGTCTATCTCCAGTGTACCTAGAGACAAGCCAAACAGTTTAATAATGAAGCGGAAACTTAAACTCTAACTTAATTAGCGTTTGTTAGTTCACACTTGAAACTTATCTTATTGTGCTCTACATTTTGTTCGGTTTCATTTTGTTCTTAATGAGACTCATGTAGAGTCGTATTAAAGTTGATTGTCATGTGAATGTGTGTGTCAGTCGGACGACGATGAAGTTTAATGTGGTCGAGTGGCGTACGCACCGGTTTCAAGGTGTCGCTAGCTCTGAGGTCCGGTTCGATCCCCGGTCGGGTCAATGTAAAAATTTATATTTCTACATTTTCCCGGGTCTGGGTGTTTGTGGTAGCTTCGTTGTATCTGAATTCCATAACACAAGTGCTTTAGCAATTTACTTTGGGTTCAGAACAATGTATGTGATGTTGTTCGCATTTATTTATAAATTTATAAAAAAAAAATGTTGGTAATGTTGAAATAAGTTTGTTAATTTTCTTGCTTACGCTATCTAGATTGTGTGAGATTATAATTACCTATGAAATTATGTAGTAAAGTAAAAAATGGATGTATTATATTTTGTTTCATACTTTTGGGCTATATAATACTGTCCTTAAAAGTTAAATTTAGTTGGTAACCATAATATATGCAAAAAAAAAAAACGAGAGCCAACAATAAAAACATCAACATTCAAAACACACCCTGAAAACATGAGATCGTGTACCAATCCTTGTCTACCATACAATACACTGATCAATCATTCTCAACACGATACACTGAAGCATTTTACGAGCAATTAACCCTCGGCCCGCAAGCCCTAACCGTTATAACTTAACCGTTATTTTTAGATATAAAACGTTAACGTTTATAACATAAGTCAGTTATACTGAGTGTCCGGAAAAGTGTAGGTGTCCAGTGACTGAAGACAACTAAAGGTTGAAATACCTTTTAAGTTTTTTCCATTTATAAATCTTTTACAAAGGGTATTTTTTTTCTTAATTTTGGTCCAAATAGTTTACTTTACATTTGTTGAAATATATAGGTTTATGTGGTAAATAATGTTTTATATAAAACTATACCTAAAAAAAATAATTGAAGTAGGTTAGCAGCCAAAAACACATCATCGAGGTATGAAATGGCTTTGAAGGCACTCACACACAAAAAATCATTCTATCGGTATTTGAGTTTGATTAAAACATAACAATGTTAAATATTTCAATAACTATATGTATCGGATAATCTACATGGGGATGTTTGAGGAACCCTCTAACGGTCTTCTATCACTGGACACGCGCCTAATACATTTTAACAACATCCTGTATCTAACTGGTTATCTTTATCGACCTGTAAACTTTATAGTGTGTGAACGTGCCTTTATGTTACGACGTGGAACTACCTTTATGAGATTACGAGAGATTTAGGTTTGATAACCTTGTTAGGGGTTAAGCCGCACTTGATAAGGTCAGTTATCTGATAGGTGGCTTTTTCCTGTTAGTTTAAGTGCAGTGTACTTTGGAGTTGTTGATATTTGAGATTCGTTTAAAAAAATAAGGGACCAAATACTTTTGCGTTCGTTTTACTCGCAAATTCACTATTGTGGTCATAATAGTACTTTAATTTGTGTTTTTATTTGCTTATTTTTTTATTAAATGCATATTTAGTTGGTCTGTAACCGCCTTTTATTTATATTCACCCGTAAGTGAAAAGAGTTGTTCACATCTAATATATTTTTTTATTCATAATATATACCTAATGATTTTTCTAAACCAGACATTTCTTAAAAAATCTAAGACAAAATAACATAAAATTTGCCTCTTTAGCTAGTAATATAAAAATACGAACAGCAACACCTATAAAACTCATGGTATTGTAGGTAAACAAACAATCCTGCCACGGAACTAGGACGAACCTTAAAGAAAGCTCCTGTTATGGCAGGCGGAGCCACAGGTATAGCTAGTGCATGTCACAATGCGCGGCATACCGCCATGGTGTTGCTATGCAGGTATAACGCCATACACCTTGCTTGCACGCAAGTCATGTGCGGAGAGCGATAAAAGATATTAATAAAATGACAAGTTTTGCTTAGGCTTGTTTAATAGATCTGTGATATTTTGTGTTAATAGACGTTAGAATGATACACACAACAAAACAGATCTGTCAAGGAGAAAAAGGTTTTACTAAAAACTTTCTAAATTTGATATAAAAAGTTGAAAATCATGTTCAGTAGCAGAACTTTTAAAATGAACGTAATTAGAAATACACAAACTCTAAAAGTTGACGCTGGTGACGTCACACGCATTTGTAGATTTGCTGAATCAAGAATGCCTTTTGATACTTCACTGTTCTGAACTATCGTAAACATTAAAGAAACAAATAGAAAAAGATCGAATTAAATCTTTTTAATAACTTAACTTACAAATCGAAAGTTACATCTATATATTTTAAATATTTTATATCTTATTCATTAAAGATCTGTAGAACCTAGATGAAAGCATCGATACATAGCTGAAAGTTCATCCCTTAAAGTTTAGTGTATGCGGTTGAAAAGTGCGGTGCGACAGAACCCAGAGGGAGACTCGAAATGAGCATACAAAGCAGCCCTATACGCTATTGATGCACCAGACGGCAGAGCGATTGCAAAACAAGTTGAGAATAGAAAAAAAACGTGATTGGAAAAATGTTTGCAGCTGATAAGTTTTTTAAATTGAAAATATGATGCGACTATTAAATTTTATCGGTTTATCTTTCAAATCAAATTATAAGATTCTTCTTCGTTCGTTTTGTTCCAAATAATGAATTAAATGCATCAAAATTTTGTTCAAAGTAAGAGCAGGTTACATAGCATATGGATGTCCTTCAGGCGCTATCTCACTACCGACATAGTTAGACAAGGACGGACGATTGAAAGAGGAAATCATTCCCTTAAAAAATAGTTACTAGATGATTTACAAAAAGGTCATACATTTTTCAAAATAAACACCAGAACATTGTCTGCTGACTCTACCTTATGTCAAGTTCATTAACCCCATGTGACGTCACTCCCGCCGGGGCATCGTCACGTTCCTGCCATAAGTATAAGCAGGGCCTAATTTATGCAGGCTTCTGAAAATACGCCTTCAAATGTACCTTCAAACAAGCCGTTATATGCACCAGGTGGGATTAATATTAGAATCTTAGTATAATGCATAAGGCTGCATATGAATAAGGGGTTTAGATTGTGATGGTTTAGATAAAGCTATTTAAAGTCATTTGAAAATAATGAACTACTTACTAAATACTGGTAAGTACGAGTTTCATCAAATTCTGTGTTTGTCTAATCATGGTTTTTATCAGCTAAATAATGAAACGTATTTTTTATTCCGCTAAGTGAAAGATATCATATTCAAAATGAGTTCTAAGACGAAATTTTGCCATAATACAAAAAAAAATCAAACAAAAATCAAGTCATTAACTTTGATAACACACAACGCATTGACAAATCTTTTAATTTATCGACTGAATACGGTCAAACTATCGCAAAAGTAATAAATGTCGTCCAATAAAACTAAGCGTCTAGGAATTAATTATCTGGAAAGTGTAATCAGAGTGCTAGTCAAGAACCTAGTTCTAGTCAACTTTTTTCATTAGACTCCGATATGTCTACCGCTGGAGGAATAGTAAGTTACGTTACGTGATTTTTTATTTTTATGAGGTGGCGAAGAATTTTTACTGAGTTTTTTTAGACTTTGAAAGTTTCTAGTGAAAGTTTGTTGACTTTTTTCGGAGTGTTTCCTGCTCTTGCTTGGGGGATTTCTCTTTTTTTTTTGGTAAATGTAATGATGTTGATGTGTTTGCTTTTTCGGATTGGCCATGTGTATGTGGAAACCATAAACTTAAATTTGCGATTGCATTCATGTAATTTTGCATACAAGGTCTTGTGACGCACTTTTTTAATAATTGGTTGGCCATAATTCGTGGCTACAGGAATGTTGACATTCTTTTTAAAGTTCTTCAGCCAAATAAGTGTAAGTACGAAGTCTGTAAGTGTATAGAAGGCAAGTAGTTTTCTTTTCTTAAATCTTAATGATATCTACTCATGTATTTAACCCTCTGAACATCATGGGGGTCATCAATGACTTACAAACACACATTTTATTGTGTGTGCATTATCATTATGTGTTAAATATATACCGAATGGGGTAAATAAATTTATAACCTTTTTTGTCTGTCGACATCGTTTTCGCGTAGATACCTATATTACAAATATAGCCACTAATAGCAAGATAAATAATAAATAATAATACTAATGTATAAGTGACAGAGATTAGTAGACCAACCGCGATAATATTACATTCATAATTCGTATTAATTAATCATCTCAACATCGAGGTACTAATGTTTATCTAATGATATAGGTTATTAATTTGGGTACTTAAATATAATGAAGACAAATACATTTTGCCTTTTGTCTTTTTCTGCAGTAATATGAATAGCCGCGATTGAGAATACCTCTCAGGCCTTCCTCTATCGTTTACTTTTTTGACGCAAATGAATGAATATAGTAAACTTTTCAAAATAATATTACCTACGTTGCAAAACACAAAATAAGTTATTTAAAATCTTTAAAGAACAAGCGGGCTTCAAAAGACGTAATACACGGTGATTTTTTAGTCGTCTTACAAAAGGAGCCCAGTTCATGCATCCGACGTAAAATACCCCTGGGCGCGATTATTATTTTTTTATCATCAACTAGTATAATAAGTACGAAGAAAAATTAAACAAGAGAAATCTGAAAATACTCTTAAAAATGATAAAAACGCCGCCGCCCGCGCCCCTCACCATTGTTACAAGGCTCGGACCGCGCTCGCAACAGAGCTGTGTTTCTAAAAAACTACGAATTGCATCATAATATTGAATAAAAATTGCTTTTTAAATTTATTCAAATTTCATAAATACCTATTTTTTTATCATGAACGTGTTCTAGTCATTGGATACATGAATTGGGCTGCTTTTGTAAGACGACTAAAAATCACGGTGTATAAAGTAATATTAAAGAAGCCTGAAGTATTTCTAGAACAAAGTTATAGTAGAAATAAGTTCAAGATATCTATTTACTACATTACATTCTAATAATGTAATTTTTACAATAACATATAAGACTCATCGATCCAAATGAAATAACAACTTTATCTGATCATCTACGAGATTTCGTAGCTCGTAGACAAGTCTACGCGCTACGCCATCAGCTGTTCTCATATTTCATTGTCGAAACGGTACAATCATGGTGACAGAGTATGTCTATCAATCAGTTTGACAGGCATACTTCGAAGCTTTTCATACGAATATGTGTAATTATACGTATTTGTCGTATTTATTAATTATGAGTCATTAATTACTTATGTACTTGGTCAATTCAAGAGTTTTTGAGATATGAAAGAAAATTGTATAGGAAGAGCTTTGGGTATAACACATATCATAAAATTCGTGTACGTCTAAGACAAGTATTTTGTGTTTTATGTAACACTAGCTGTTAATCGCGACTTCGTCTGTGTGGTTAGGAAATAAGATATTTTATCGTAATAAATCATAGCCTATGTGTTAATCCAGGGTGTCAGCTAACTCCATACCAAATTTCATTAAAATCGATTCACCCGTTTTGACGTGAAGAAGTAACAAACATACACACTCACAAACTTTCGCCTTTATAATATTAGTGTGATTAAATTGTGCAATTTACAAATTAATTTCATCTATTGCGTTCCATTCAGTTATTTAATTTAAATGAAATTAATTTTTAAATAAATCCCTGAAATGTTAAGTAAACCGCACACTACATACCACAAATCACCGTGACCACCAACAGTTTAGTGCAGCATAATAAAATATATAAGTTTCTTCTCAATATCAAAATCCGCCCACGATATTTGGGCGGACATCGCTTGGGCGGGCTTAACGTTTTTTTTTCGTTAAAAAGGATCCTTGACAAGGTTCCGATGGGGTTGGAGTTGTGTTAAAAAGTTTTTTCGCGATGTCATTTTAATTTTAACAAGATCAGGTATTTTTTTTATGATTTATTGAATTTGTTTTTGGGTTTATTGTGTCATTGTGTGGAAATTTATGGTTTTAAATGGTTCGTTTTTCTTTTTTCACTGATGGGAAAACTAACTTGGGAACGTTTTTTTTCTATTATTACGCTATCGTATAATATACTTAAGTGAAAGTATACTATGATATAAAATAACATTAGAAGAATATAATAAAATATAGCATTTTTTTCATTAATGTTTTGAATGTGGTTTATAGCCTTTGAATTTGATTGCTTTAAAGTAAGGCGTTACTACAAAACTTGTATAATAGGTATAGTCATGCAACCCATTAGAGTAATTGCTATTAAAACATGATGAGGCACTTCAAAGTTTAAAAGGTTTAACCCGTTCTAACAAATCTTCTTTCTTCTATCTTCTAATATATAAAATTCCCGTGTCACGATGTTAGTTACCGTACTCCTCCGAACAGCTTGAGCGATTTTTATGAAATTTTGTATTAATATTGGGTAGGTCTGAGAATAGAACATCTATTTTTCATACCCCTAAGTGATGAGGGTTGCTCACACTAAAAAAAAAATATTTTTTGTAAGAAATTGTTTGTTTTTATTTTTTTATAATGTGGCATTAAAAATACTGTATACAACTAGAAAAAAAAAATATACGGCAAAACAACGTTTGCTGTTACAGCTAGTATGTTTATATATTTTATTTAAAATATCTAAAGTTTTGTCATAACTGTTTTTTTTTAACTTAATTAATTAGAAATATGACATAAATTGTGTGCATGTTATTTGATAAAAAAGTATCTAACTTTTGAATTAAACATGCTTGTTCGTCTAAATAGCCTTCAAAGAATGAAGACATTGTCTTAGAAACAGAGCGTTGTAAGCTTCAGAATAGCAAACATCTTTTCTCTACACTATAAAAGAGGAAAATCAACAACACACAATGGTCATGCGACACATTGACCGACTTACAAACTTCTCTGTCGTTGTAAAACTTACCTTTTGTTTAGAAAACAAAAGCATTGCGATCCCGGCTAATCCTTACCCCATTTGAGGACATCTTACCCCTTTTTGAGGCACTCCTTACCCCCTTTGTTTTGCTAGACGTAAACAAAGCTACGAGTCGCGAATATGGCTCGTGTTTTGTCTGCACGTGTGAAAATTTAAGTGTCTAGCAGACAATAGTGTTTGTGAAACTGTTTTTAAGAATTTGTATGAAAATATGTGATTGTTATGAGGCAGTATGTTTAAAGTTTAGAAAGGGAAATTATTCATGTACTTAGCCAACTACTGTTTTTACCGTTTGATTCGACCGATCTGTAATGATAACATGAGTTATACAATTTTTTTAGAGAAATATTGCGCATTGTATAAAATGGCTGAATACTTCTCTAAATCTTGTGATTTTAATACACACTAATAAACTAAAAAGAAACACAACTCCAACAGTCATTGGTAAGGAAAAACAGTTTATTTACAAACTATTAAACCTTAATGATACCAACAAAAGTTTCCAGCGTCACTAAATGCGTGCTAAACGTGACATAATGTGTGATATCCCAGCAGTGGTCAGTTCAGTTTATATCGCTCAATATTTAGCTCTAATTACGGTCGTTTGGCGACATTACCGGCTTTACGCGACCCCACACCGCAAACCACACCGCTACCTGTCGAGGGGAGCTTTTATAGAACATGGGAAAACAAGAGGAAGAGGTATTGGGGCTACGCGTGCATGTCAGTATTAGGAGATGGCGATCAACCTTGGGATTTAACGACTTGATATTTTTGCTTTTGAATGACAAAATTAAGCAACTGAGCTTCGCCATCTTCCAAGCTGTTCTCATTCAAAGTTGGGGTCAGCTTCCAGTGTTATCTATGGACGATTGCCTAACCAAACTCTTTAAGCCGGACAACACTCTACACTTGTGTAAAGACTACTTTTGGTAAGGGAAAAAATCGCCTTCCAAATGCATCATAATATTTTAGGGATTTTTCAGATGACAATGACCTCAAAATTCATATCGGGATAAATAAATATGGCGACCTTCCCTCTACTTTTCTGTGTTCCATGAGGCATTGATGTACCCCTACATATAAGTGTGTTTCATATTCACATTTAAAAATTCCTGTGTTGAATTTATTTTCAGTATATTTTTTTGCTGAGAGCGCACATGGCGAAGTGTAAGTCAAACGGTTTGACCGATGATAAAGGTGCAACGGCCCTTTTTTGGTTCGTGGATGGCAGACCATCTTGAACTTGTGACTCGAAAACCAGTTTTGGTCATTTTGTTTTTGGTGAAGTAGTTGAATCCTCATGGACACCCACTCCCTCGGCGGAGGAAATGGGTAGTGTCTGACTCTTACTGACTAAACCTGAACCGTCGTGATACGGTTTACGCGTTTTTGTAACGGTGTATGGCAATGTGTTGTTCATACTCACCACTTTTGGTCCTGACTTTTACATTTTGAACTTTTTAATTATCACGAAACTATAGGATACTGTCTCATCGTTTCCTTTATCAAACCGTTCACTGTAACTGATACCTTGTTTATTTCTGAACTTAAGAAGCAATCTCTAATACATCGATATAAAAAACAAGACAGTTAGGTCTTAAGGGCAGTTGGACTATAATAAACTGCGCTCCAGTGTTTGTGGTCGCGCTGGAAATTCCCGCGCAAACTCATCTGTGAAGTGTACCATTTGAGTTACCGGGAGGAAAGTGGGATAAGGTAAAGGAAATAAGCGTCTGCGTGTTCTTGGGTACGTTTGGTTCTAAACTTATTTGACCAGTTTAAAGGTCATTTGGATATGGAAAATTTAATATACACCGTGATTTTTTAGTCGTCTCACAAAAGCAGTCCAGTTCATGTATCCAATGATTAGAACAAGTTCATGATAAAAAAATAGGTATTTATGAGATTTGAAACAAAAAAAGTCAATTTTTATTCAATATTATGATGCAATTCGTAGTTTTTTAGAAACACAGCTCTGTTGCGAGCGCGGTCCGAGCCGCGTAACAATGCTGAGGGGCGCGGGCGGCGGCGTTTTTATCATTTTTAAGAGTATATTTCAGATTTCTCTTGTTTAATTTTTCTTCGTACTTATTATCTTAGTTGATGATAAAAAAATAATAATCTTGCCTAGGGGTATTTTACGTCGGTTACATGAACTGGGCTGCTTTTGTAAGACGACTAAAAAATCACCGTGTATAAAAAAGTATGTTTTTGTAATTTCTTAGGATAAGGTAAATTAAAATGGAATTCTAACGACTTAAGGATAGATTTTACCGTAACTTCAGATTTTAACTTTGGATTTTAGTTTGACAGGCATTTGTGTCATAAAATCAAAAGTCGTTGGAAACTATAACACAACTTTATCGTGATACCTGACAGAATTCTTCCATATGAGTGCTAAGTTATAATATAACTTAACACTCTTTTGTCCTGCTCCGTTACGTCAAAATTGCAATCTTATATCTCGCTCCTTCTTGATACTTGCTCCACATCTGTAGATCGACAACTCCGAGGACCCAAGTACTCTTCGTTAATTAGACTCCTGTGTAAATTTGCTTAGCCGATTCCACTTAATAATTACTGTTAGTTTTTTTTAAGTATATTAGATAAAATGTTTAATTAATCGGCTTTGTTGGCTTTCGCCTGATTTATGAATGGCGATTTTCTTTGATACGTTTTGCGGTGAAATTCATTGGATGGTTATTGTACATGAGGATATCAATTAATTACCTTATTGTATTGCTTTAAGTCTTATTACTGTACCGTTATAAAAAAGAATGAGGTCCTCAATTACTCTATATTTTTCTTTTTTATGTTTGTAACCCCGACGATCCGATATTGTTGATTCTTTTTTTATACATATATTATTGTGCAGCTGCAATTTGGTTCCATGAAATTTCATCAAGTTTGGATGAGTAGTTTTTTATTTCAAGTCTGTTGTATGTTATTTTTTGATTTTTATTCAGATAGGGCGAGCGGTATATATTTTTACCCGCCTTAGGTAACCGGTCGGCCAACAAAAAAAAACACCAATTAATTAATTAAGGCTAACCTTGAACAAAGGAAGCTCTCATGACCATGGTGTTTTTTTACCACTTATAGTTTACTCCTTTTTAACTTATCTAGTTATATATTTTCCTCTATTTCTTCTAAACCAACATTCTTCTCTATAACACACCCAGTTATGAGAATAATGTTATGAAAATTGCGTCATTAGGTTAAATACCGTTTAAGGTTTAATCGCGTGAATTTAACAAGTGAAATGAGCTTCACAGCGGACCATCTCACTAATTGGATGCACTTATATTAGCAAACTAATGGAAGCGGGGAAAGTTTTGTGTAAATTATATTACATTACATTCAAACTGTCCGAGCAGGTCCGAGTATAGTGACAACTAATTAATGTATGTACATTCAAGTTTGCAACTTATTGGCTTTTGAAAACAGACCTTGTATATTTATACTAGCTGTTGCCCGCGACTTCGTCCCCGTGGGTAGAAGATATAAGTTATGATTTATATCTGCCTACCTGCCCTGTTTTTTTTCACATTTTCCATTGTATCTTCGCTCCTATTAGTCGCAGCGTGATGGTTTATAGCCTAAAGCCTTCCTCGATGAATGGTCTATTCAACACAAAAATATTTTTTCAATTTGGACCAGTAGTTCCTGAGATTAGCGCGTTCAAACAAACAAACAAACAAACTCTTCAGCTTTATATATTAGTATAGATATTAGTATAGATTTATGGTGGGTTTTGGAATGATCTTGTGTGTTTCTGTTTATTGTCTTAGATTGGCTGAAGACTTATTGATAACTACATGTTGCCCGCGACTTCGTCTACGTGATCGATTATATATTCGCTCCTATTAGTCGCAGCGTGATATTATATAGCCTTCCTTGATAAAAAGTCTATTTAACACAAAAAAAATTACAATTCGAACCAGTAGTTCATGAGATTAGCGCGATCAACCAAACAAACAAACTCTTCAGCTTTATATATGTATTAGTATAGATTATAAATACGTTATAGACATCCATATATTTAATACACAAAAACACACTTACATGTGAAAACCTATTTCATGACGTCTTTTTGACGGTTTGTATCTCTCTCTTGTACATTCTATGTGTCTGCGGCGCCTCTTAACACAGGTATATAATGCTTAATTAAAAATATGTCTCTACATAAGACTGACTGTAAAGATTGATTGTTAAAGAATGAACAATTTTCAATTCTAATTTAATTTTTAATATAAAAAGGTTGCACCGATAAGCTCTATTTCTTAATCTTGCCATGCAAGTAGCAAAATACGTTATAGTTTTTTTTTCACGTATTCGTGTGTGACGCGTATTTGTAAATAGCATTTAACAAATTAATTAATTCGAAAAAATATACTGTTCACCTGTAAAAATTTATAGTAGCTTTAATAAAACACAGTTATCCAAGTACCCATTGCAAAACTTTTATCTCAGCTTCAACATTCTTGACTATTCGACCCTAGCTCAGGCCCCAACTAACACTTCTTAAAGCACTTCCAATTGTAGAAGAGGGATGGCACTCTACGCTCTATAGTTCGCCATCCCTTTTCCACAGCTGAAACATTAAAATTTTCACCTTTGGTAGTGGGGACTCAGAAACTCATATTGGAATACCTTGGCAGGTTAACATCGGGCATTCGAAGTACCTTCAGAAGCTTGGTTAATTAATTGTTAGATAATTATCTGTAAGTGTTGGCAGACTTATGTTTTGGACTACAAAGGGGTTGAACGTAATTAAGGCTTATGGATCTAGTAATAATTGGGGTGAAAGCAGCATTATAATTGCGTTGTGCTCTTTGGTGATGTTCGTCTTTTTGGGAGAAATGGTTACATGGAAAATCTTATAAATTGTTTTTTTTTTTCAAAATAAATAAATGCAAAAAACAGGGTTTTTTTTCAAAAATACTTTTAATCTTATGTTAATAACAGTACGGTTGTATTTTTTAAAGTCTTAAGTACATAACAGTATAAGAAAGTTGTATTTTCAGGTTTTGGCAACTTTAGCGAATACCTCTTATTTCAAGTAATGCTCCTGTAAAACCACCATGGCGCGAAGAATAAGTAGATCAGCTCACAGATATTTGATACATATATTTTAATTAATAAAATTAAATTAATACTCGCTATTTCTAAAAATATATATATTTTTGGTACCATCTTCTTCACTGCCCAAAAAAATATTCTTTTAACTACACTAACAGAGAATCCCACAAACTGCAATACCAAAATCAACTAACTCCCCCAAATTAATTATGAATGCTCACTAAACACCAGTCTGAAACTTGGTATCTCCTGAAGGTACCAACAATTGTACGTAGCACGTCAAACATCAAGAGTTAAACAACTTGGCGACTTACCAACACCGTGTCCCTCGTTATATTACTTGGTACAGGTATATGAGATGTTCATTATAGTTCTGAGTACCAGGACCGCTTACCGTAGAATTATTGCAGTTGTTGAAGACACCGCTGCTGTTTGGAGTGAAGAGCGCTGTCAACTTGAAAATTATTGGTTTAAGACGAGACAATAGGACCCCATAGTATCTGGAAGCAAAGAGTTTGCTTTGAAATTTGATGGCGAATGTAAATTATCATACTTGTTCAGTCAATAAGACTACCTTAGGTGCGAGTAATAAGATCAAACTTATGTTCAAGCAATATTACGTGATAAAGTTCCTGTTTTACAAAAAGGGTTAAGGGAGTAAAGACGCGACTATGTTAAAAGTGTTTTAAAAGTAGAAACAAGAAAATAATTCAGATATAAATTCAGAAAGGTATATTTAACTATACATTACGCAGATTCGGGTATATATCTTCATATACTCGTACATACATAGACATGGTCTCACTCACTTTTCAGCAGTATTTTTATATGGAAGATAAGCCAACATAACATTTTGTGGAGTAGAAATAAATAAGACTGGCATGATTAACTTTCATACCTTCATAATTTCAGATAACCCAGTAAAAGTCACATTAAAAAGCCTCAACCGAGACCATTGCCAAAAAAAAGCAGTTGCACCCTTTCTACCGTATCGAGTTTTCGTCCGAAACCGACAAGCCTGCAAAATCTGTAGTCTCGACAAAGACCAGGTACTTTTAAAGGATAAAATGCATGTCGCCGGTGCAATGCCGGCTTCACTTCGGCTCTCGTAAAACTGGATGAAACAGGATTTTACAGGTAACTGGGACTGTAGTCGGGGATTAGGGCCTCTTTGGGTTCCTACTGGTGTTGACGTGAATATGGCTGGATTTGGACTTAAAAACGTTTTCCTTTTATAAACTTTTTTTGGGAATAAGTTCTTATAATAGGGATAATATAACTGGGTATAAAAGTAAAAAATCTAATTAGTCCCTCAGTTAGATAATTGAAAAGTATGAGACAAGTATTTTTTCCTTTTTCAGAAAAACTAGAATTGACAAAGATTAACTGCTTTGAAGTTTAAGAGAGGGGGCTTGTGACGTAACGATATGGTAAAATTTATACATAATCGTGACGTCACGCGTAAGTTTCAGTCACTGTAATTTGGTCAATTTTTGTTTGCGGGACAAATATAAAAATACGTATCCATTATTATACAGAAAACTGCAAGACGGACACTGAAAAAAAAAATTGTCGTCATCCCTAATATAGATTTTTGCTTATGTTTATCTGTTTATTTGTGAGCTCTTAAACTTAGAATCTATCTAAATGCAATATTTACAACCAGTGAAGAAAATTTAATGGAAATATTCATCGGAAATTATTATTCCTTTTTCTTATATCATCCTAACTATTAGTAGATTTACAACGCCTATCTATTTTAAATGGAGCTCTGCAAGAATTATGATAATTTCTAAATTAATTCTTTAAAAAGCATTTTACTCGTATGCAAGTAAATGACACTTGATATGACGTACTCCTCATCAAATGAGCATCGCTGCTCTTAAAAGTTTATGAAACCGGATTTATCCGGTTATAACCAGTTACAACCGGTATATGGTCGTGTAATGGCGGCTTTGGGAGATCATTATGTGACCTCCTGTGAACATAATTTTAACAAATTGCCTGCAGCCTGGATAAATATGCAGTTGGTACTTAAAATGGCGGCTGGTCAGGTTTTGGCTAGTAGCCAGTGTTGGAGCACAAATAAATTTGTTTAAATATTTTTATGTTTAATTAAATCTAAGACTTCATTTGGATGGCGTCAAATGCATTATTGTAGTGTTATATGCCTATATTAATTATGTCAATTTAAAAAAAAATACAATTATGTTGACCCTCAAAAATTATAAATAATATATTACAGAATTCACATTGCAAAAATTACGTAAACAAATCCGCAGGCTGTATAGCCGCCAGTAACAATAACAATACTGTAAGAAATGAAAGTTGTTTTACTCAGCAATACAATAGTATGTAGTAATTTCGTTACATCACGTAGCGTTTCCGTAGTGTAGTGGTTATCACGTGTGCTTCACACGCACAAGGTCCCCGGTTCGATCCCGGGCGGAAACACTTCTTAGGGAATGAAGCTTTTTGCATTTTAGATGTCATTTAGAAGGCTCTATTTCATATCAGAATTATTTTTGTGTTTAATTAATTTGACTACTGCATTGCCCACGAAGTACCAAATTAAATAAAAATGTTACAGTATTATATAAATGTTAACAATAAAGAACCAAAATATTTATTGTTAAACCTCCAAAGCCTTAATATTTAATGACACATAATGTTCACTTTTTGTAAACTCTTTTGTTCTTAAAAAATAAATTGGAAATTTATTCAGCGGTTTTTGATATTCAATAAACCAATTATTTTAATTGTTGATAGAAATAAGGTGTCCCAAATTACGTTAAAATGTTGTTGACGTGACAGCTTGTTAGTGTCACTGACATTGGTATGTAACGGGATGTTTTCTGGTATTAACGGCCGTAGTTCTTTACATAGTAAACTATACTAGAAAGTATTAGCTTATCTAAGAAACTCTTGCTCCTCCTCCGCTTCACAAACATTGAAGTCACAAGGACAACTTGGCTCAGGACAAGCATTCGCGGATTAAACAAACGCCTGTACTCGGCGGGGATCGAGCCGGGGAAGGAAATTGGAAGTGTCAGACTCTTACTGACTAAACCTGAACCGCCATGCTACGTCATCCGCGTTTTTATGTTGGTGTATGGCAATGCGTTGCAATCCTTCATACACTTGCAATAGACCCCTGGATTAAACTATCACCATTTAAACGCGATCGGATAGCGAACATAACTCATAATTTACTAAAACAACAAAATTTGTATTAGACCGTTGTTTGAGATAAACTTTGAGTCAGTTCTAGCTTTCAAAATCAAAATCAAAAGTTTTTATTTCAAGTAGACCGTTTTCCAGGCACTTTCAAAACGTTAAGGTGATGGCTCTAGTTGCGCGGTTCCAAAGTGTCACTCTTATGGAGAAGAACCGGCAAGAAACTTCATAAGTTACTTTTGTTTCTGTTAATTACCAAGTAGGATGTAATGTTTTAATGCGATTGTTTTCGGAGTTTAATCGTTAGTGTGAAGCGTCTTGTTGACGACTTGACCCGTAAATGTTAAATCGTGTAAATTTGTATACACTTATTGCTGGTTTACTAATGCAGGCAAACATTTAGTGCCTACAATTAAAACCGATATTGTTATATTTATGTATGTTGTACAAACGATTATATTATTTATGATATTTAAATCCTATACATAGAAATATGAAAACCCTTTCAGTACCCTTGTGTTTCATAAGAATCATTTTCAAGATTTCCCTTCATAACGCCATAGTTTTGATCTTTCAAGAACTTTTAGTACAAAACGGTTCAATTAATCGTCACAAGTTGATTTAAATCGGCCAGGTAAATATTGAGCATTGTGATTTACGATGTGAAACAATTCTAGAACATCATCGGGATAGTTTTGTTAGTTTCAGTTTAGTGGACGTTGCTTTTTTGTTCTGTAAAGTTGTCTTGGTTTAAGTATGAAACTTCCTTTGACCTTTATCTTTATAACAACTATCGTGAGTCGTGCCTGGCCTATCTGGCCTGTTTATTTAGTTCACCAGTAATAATAATTATTATTCTTCGCTTGTTTAAGACGCAGCCCCCTGCCCGATGGACCGAAGATCTAAAAAAGAAAACTGGCTCGCACTGGATACGGTAGGCGGAGGACTGGGTATTGTGGAGCAACATGGCGTGTCAGCAGTGGATATAATTTGGTTTGATTTGAATTCCTCTCTTTAACAAAATGGTTTACTAAAATTATACTTACTGTTTTCAATTGATGTCTTTTAGAAATATTCATTAGTCATGTAATTGTGTATTAATTGCACATCAAGCTTATATTTTTCTAGCTTTGTTTATTTGAAACGACTCCTGCTCTAATCAATTTAATCATCCTATCTACATATTAATATTCCGGTCACATGCTTGTCCTACGCTGGGATCGAACCCGCGGCACTTAGGATGGCGTGGTGACCTATACCTAAAGCAAGGCGACGTCCAAGACATTAAATAATTAAACAAAACAGTTTTATATCGGCACTGTTAACGTTAAAATATTCTGGACTCTATAAGCACTGTAAGACGGCATCACGTATCCAAACTGAACAGGCATTTGGTAACCCAAGGCCTTCCTTAATCAATGATCAATGATCAATGAGTATTAAACTAGGAGAGATGAAATAAACGACAAAGGTTACAGATTTTCATTTATTTCAGTGATTACTGATTACATAATTAATAATAACATACGATACCTTATAGCTATTGATTCTAAAAAAATCATTTCCAATATCACCCTTACCTAGTTATTAAACGGATAAATCCATTAAAAATTACTGTTTATTAATTCTTATTTTAATAAATGAAACGAAGGTAATCAAGAGAAACATTTAGACGTTTTAACGACTAAGGCGTCGGTGTTAAAATTTTATTATGACAGTTGATAGCGTGAAAATTATTAATTTCAGGATCAGCGTCCATGAAAATCTTTGGTTTTAACACAGCATAACAAGGGAATAAAATTATTACAATAAAACATAAAATAAATATAATAGTAATCCCTTGAAAATTCACCTCTCCCACATTATATAATAAAAACGAAACACAGACTTTGCCACTGCATTTAAACAAGTTCCCTTATTTTTTACTAACTTTTAATTAAACAGCTTTATTAATCTAAGGTTAAAATCTCTGAATTGCATTTTTTATTTTACTGATTAACAAACAACTGTTGATTTCCACGTTACTTAACTAATACTACTTTACTTACTAAAAATTCTAAGTTTTATTAACTATTTTTAATGCTAAAGGATAGTAGAACTTATGTGTGTAGAAAGATGAACAAACGATAACAATAATGAGGAGCAGAGTATGGCTTGTGAAGATGATAAAATAGACAAGTACGTATAAACAATTGACGTGGGTTCCGCAGACGATGACGCTGTTCACGAAGCTGGGCCCGGTACAGAAAACAACTCGCGTGATGTTACAGTCGGTGGTGATGTCTAGAGTGCACGATGGCCGGGAGAGGGCGCCCGGGGGCCGGTCACCGCGGACCATCGGAACAAATCAAGAATCGATTCACAGCCAGAATGATTTTCCATACACCGTGTCTAGATATGGTAGAGGAAGTAATTTTAAATTTTAAAAAGAGTTTTTTTTTAAGTTTAAAGTTAGATTTAATTTTTAATCTATAATTATCTACAGTGCGTAAGTTTAAATTTTCTATTTTAATCAAAAATTAGGATTAAATTCAATCCGTTTAATTGGAATGTAAGATTAGTAGCGCTACTCGGACTGGAAGCGGCCAAAACTGTTCCGAAACGAATTTAAATACTTGACGAAACAATTTTGGGGTACAGTCGCAGAAATCTTAGATTACGAATTTAGAAGAATTTTATATGGAAACTACGTATCGCTTTATTTAGTAAACTTTCAATGACTTAGGTAGAAGTTCGTCGGTTTAATTTTGAATTATACTAAGCTAAACGAGTGCTAGATCATTTAAACGTTTTTTGATTTTGAATTTAAGTACTTAGTTTTATATATTTTTTATTATGTGTCGGGGATGAAACCAAACGTGTTCGAGAGCTGGAAATAAACGATAGACTTGCTTAGTAGCGATAATATTAAGTACTGGAGAGTAGAAGATAGCTAATAGCTAGAAGCATCTAGATCAATGGCACTGTGGAATGTACCCGTGTTCATAAAAAACGTATCCTAACCAGCTTAACAATAAGTTTCAAACAAGATTATGTCGCATTACTCTTAAATTTACATTTTTTTTCATCGTCACTACCTTTTTAATCGTTTATCTTTATTCAAGCTACTTTCCCTTTATTGCCAATATTTTAACATTTCTAATCCGTGATTCAGCGAATATGTATTAAGTTGTGATTTGCGATTATCCCTATAGTTTAAACATTATATCATTTAAATACGAAGATTCGTGAGCTCGGAGAATCTTCACATTTAACTTTCATTTTATCTTCTAAACTTGTGGCAAAGTCTGTTCGGTAACCATCCGAAGCGAACTCTTCGCGTGGTCCTAATAGAATCCATCCCAAATCCATACAAACAGATGAAAAAGGAAGTTGCTTATATTCGTATGGAACTGCATGGGTTCTTTACGAAATCATATCATAAACAATTTTCAAGGTAATACTCGTCATGTTATTTCAATAAAATAATATACGGTTGTCAACGTTCAATTAAGATTATTTTACATTTTCCACATTACAATTTCCTCTTCTCATCCATTAAACTTTCCCATTAACCTCTACCGATAGTATCATGTCCAAACATTCTATTACTAGAAATACAAAATTTAACGTATTTACAACCATTTTTTTAAACTTCATTTTATTTAACAAAAACATTCATAAGTACATCCTTGCTTCCGCACAGTCTAAATGTACATTCTTTACATTAGAATTATAAGGGACTAGATTCGTTTTGGGAACAAAAACTACGTTAACAAAATAATGAAATCATAGATAACTGACATTTGGTACTACGTTTGGTTAATCTACATGTTTATATTGTCTGGCAGTTTCGCTATCCTCCTTGGTTCTGATGTTCTCCTCAGCCAGAATGTACCAGACTCGCCTCCGTACTCTTAAACTGAATATTTTAGAATTTTGGTGATATTTTTACTTATGTATAGTGTGATTACATAATGATGCATTTCCCTTTCTCGGCCCAAGGGTTGTTTTTCTTGTCGGGAGCGTGTATGAGTGGATCGTTCTTTTCGTTTTCTTCCACGTACTCCCGCATTCTGGAACAAAATATTGGATTATCAGAAATATGATTTTGATTATTTTATTTGGGATCATTGTTGCTGGGGTTTTGATAGTTACATCGAATTAATACCTAAAGTCTACATCAAAAACAGAATCAGCAACTTCGGTCGATTTGCAGTATCTACTGCTGAAAATATTCCCAACATTAAAAACACCTATTTCCTAATGAAACTGACTGGTTTCCCTTTTATATGTACAATTTACGACTTAAGTATCGAAACTTCACCAAGCACCGAATACTTTTTATCTTCCGCCTGGGCCTTTATGAGGCACTCGAGTTCAATTTTAGTTTCATAATGGACCAACTCTTCAATGAAACCAATTAATATGAAAACTTTAATTAAAGGAGAAACGTCTGTGAAGTTCCCAATGGCGAATACATTTCGATAACACTCGCGAAACTAAGTTGTGGAATGCGAAACGCTTTTATAAATAACGACTGGGGGGAATTTATGGCCTCTAAGTTTTGAGAAAAATACTTGTTGCTAACTGAAAAGATTGGAGAAATTCTGTATTTGGTAGATGAATATGACTTCTTTTGATAATAGATGTAGAAAATTGAAAAGTGTTGAGAATACTAATATACATCACACTACTAGACACAGGCCTCTTTCCGTATAGAGAAGGTGTGGACATTGGACATTGATCACCACACATACTCACTGCGGCTAGGCGACTTCAGATATAATATTTATAATCCACGTTTCAACACGATATTTTCCTTCAAAGTTTCTAAGAAAATGTGGAAATATATGGTTTCTTAGAATAATTAAGAAAGTACATAATATAACTTTGAAAAACTCACATTGGTTCTTTGCATACTTTAGGATTGAACTAAGATCTCGTGCATGCAAAATGCAAAATCATCGGGCAAACCAAGCGCGAGTAATTTTAGTAAAAAAAATGATCTTCAAATTGAACAGCATGTTAAAAAAAAGTGGACTTATACACGTGCCTAGTGTATTAAAAACTTTAGCAGATGGACGGATATTGACTCATACGATTTATAAACTCACTTATAGCTATCAAGAACCGAAACTTCTCTATTTTTGTCGCGAATGACTGATAGTTATGATTTAAAAATATTTTTAATGGCCACTCTGAAAGAGGAGGATATGGCAGATGTTATTATTAAGAAAAGAAAAAAAACCGTTTGATTTAAGAATCGAATTAGAATAGAACGTTGTGTTATAAAAGCTTCGATAAAAAGATTTCTTTTATTTTGTTATTTTAAATAATAACATTTAAATTTCGAAAGACATTTTATATTCAAAGAGCGTTCTTTTTTTTTACACTAGACGCAACAGATTGCTTTTTGGGGTTTAAAGGTTTTGGACGAAATACAAGAAGTTTATAACAATTAAAAACTAAAGTCTTCTAAAACGTTTGCTCTAGCAAAACTATGTTAAAAATTAATCCCTCCACAAACATCCAATATGTCAAATAACATGTACTCAAGTCCAACCGACTTTACGAAGCACAGTAAACGAAGTGATAAATATTTTAAAACACGAATAAATCCTCTTTTAATCTCAATCGGCTTAACACATACTAACACATGTTTATTATTGTACAGATTGCAATTCGATAAATCTGATACATTTTTAATTACCCTAGATCGGGCCAGCCTTGACTGGTGAATACGAAATTAATCCAGAAGATTCGTATATTCGTTTAATTTACGAGTATATGGAAGGAATGATAAATAATAAATTGCTTTTTGTATAAAGTTTTCGAGATTAACTGAGGTTTAATTAAAGTTTCGATGTAATCGTTTTATGATTCCTTGTTTTCCGTACCTAAAGAGTAAAAATAGAACTCTATTAATCAGGCTTCGCAGTCTAACTTTTATAAATTGGTAAAGCTAAGTAGTATAACACGTGACGTATTTATAATAAAGTGAAACACAAAAAAAAACAGGATCAAGCTTGTACGATCATAAATTTGATGGGTGTACAATTATATTGTGTATGATTGCACAGTCGGGTAAAGTCCCTTATTCCTCTTCGAAACTTCCTTTGGTACTCAATAATCATAAGGATAAAATGAATGTCAGAATTCTCATTAAAAACTACGAAATTCCTTTCAAAATAAACAAGAGTTCTTTCTAGAAAAAATTTACAAAACAAAAATCCGAAAGGCGACCTTTCCAATATGACCCATAAAATCTGTTTACCCCAAAATTTCAATAGTCTTACATCCAATATTTCACAATTTGAATATCTCAACATAAATAAGCATAATGACATTTTGTGAAAAACAATAATTTCCTTCGGTGGGCAGATTTGTATAATATCAATGTATCCAGGGACGAGAGAACTGTGAATAATTTATCATTGTCCCTTAAGGGATGACACGCTGTTTGGCAAAAATATTTTTTATGTATAGGTACGAGAACATTTTTGGGTAAAGAAAATATATGTAAATTAATATTTAAAATAATTTAGGTAAAGGGTATACATAAACTATGTTTGCACATATTTAGAGACAGTATTCTTCGAGCGGATGACAAAATAGAAAGGGAGATGTGGTATCCATAAATGCTTGTCCTGAGTCCGGGTGTCTTTGTGCATGCGATGTAGATGTTTGTGGAATCCCCCGTGACACAAAGATTAAATCCTTTAATGCGGGCGTTTTTTTTTAATAATAAATATATTTAAATAATGATACTAGTCCTCACTATACATAAACCTCATCGTTATATACTGTGTTACTTAATTAAAGTCGCAATTTTACGTCCGATGTGTACACATATGTAAATGAGTTAGACCATGTTTGGGGCTTTTATATTAAACGATGATTTATTACAGACAAGTTATTATTAATTTTGTTTTACGCATATATATTCGACCAATAAGGTTTTGAAAGGGCCTAAACCTAATTATGATAAACAAAGGAAGATATATTCTATCGCCTGGAAACCGCCTGGTGACCCAAAAAAGGTATCTTTGATCTGTCTTTAATGATAAACTAGCTATTGCCAGCGGCTCCGCCCAAATAAATCTAAAATGATCACACGGGAACATAAAATCTAAACTAATTTATAAAGCTGAAGAGTTTGTTTGAACGCGCTAATCTCAGGAACTACTGGTCCAAATTGAAAAAATCTTTTTGTGTTGAATAGACCATTTATCGAGGAAGGCTTTAAACCATCACGCTGCGACTAATAGAAGGGAAGATTCAATGAAAAATGGGGCAAAAAAAACGGGGAAAACTATTCAACTTAGAGGGCTTCCGTTCAAAAATTCCTAACTTATATCTTCTAACCACGCGGGCAAAGTCGCGGGCAACAGCTAGTTAGAAATAAAATATAATTATATCTTTCTATATCTTATGTGTTAATCTAGGCTATATACCATCTGTGTACCAAGTTTCGTTCAGATCCATTCAGTGGTTTTTGCGTGAAAGAGTAACAAATATCCATCCGTTTATAGCAAAAGTAGGATAAAAAATATCGTAAGAAGTGGCACCAATCATTCAATTTTCATCTAGGGTTTAAATCGCAGAATATTCGGCCTATCAATACTAAATGAATCGATAAAGGCGAATGTTATCGATACAAGTAGCGATCAAGACGTGAGCGCCACTATAAAACGAATTGCCACTAACGATACAATATTTTATAGTTATGCCGACTCACGTACTCTTAAGCCCTGTTCAGACCTTGGTATTTGATACCGTCAGCGAGAAAAAATCAAGTGGTTACGATTAGGTCCTGTTTATACTTCAATGTGGATAAAGTGGATTTTCAATTCTTCTTCTATGACAATTTTTTTTGTTAAGACGGGGGAATCTTCATGGACACCCACTCTCTCGGGGAAATGGGTAGCGTCATCAGATTTTTACTAACTTAACCTGAACCGCGGTGCTATGTCATCCACGTTTTTGTGTCGGTGTATGGCAATGCGTTGCAATCCTTCATACACCACGTGATTATGACCTATCATCTCCATAAATAATAATCATTCTCCTAAGTCTTTTCTATTGAAGTTAACGATTGTTAAAATATCACTTGGCTAGAGGGCTGGATGCTGAAGGCGCCGAATTTCAAACGAAATACCAAAACGAATCCTGCACGACATATACGTCTACCCACAGTGGCAGTAAATACCGTTTAGGTCTGAATAGGCCTTTATTGACGAAGTTAGCATCGATCAATGCGAAAACGAGGTTATTGAACCCAACTGCATTGATATAACTCCAAAGGAAAATGCTTCATACGACGTATACTATGATAAACGATGTGAATTTGTTCCGAGGTGTGAATAGATCGTATTAGTACCAGTCTGTTACTGTTCTGCAGTAAACGAGTCTTTTTGTATGAGAAATTGTGGAGCGTTCATAAAAGTAGAGATATTGGATAGTCAGTTGTCTCTCTCTATGAAAATTTTGATACAAGAAGGAACTTGTTCAGTTTTGGATTAAGGCTTTTTTGCGTAGAGAAAAGGACCGAACAAGTTAAGTTCATGCTTTTTCACTTGTGGATTGGCTACTAAAAATTCCAATTTAATTTGTCCCGTCGTGTCCCCTTTATCCGTCGGTAAATGTCTTAGGACACTTTCGTATAGTACACAATAATTTAAAATAAAAGATAGTGGGAACATTCACACAAATGAACCTTTGCAAGGTCTTACGAATGGACTATTGAACAGCATAATAAATGTTAATTAAAAAAAAAACAGCAAATCAAAGACCTGCAATAAGTTGTAATTTTACAAGCTATCTCTCCTCCACAATGGCAACAGTCCTACTTAAAAATCATGGAACGAGCTCAAATGATTACAAAAAGGAGAAAAACACCGACTAATTTAGCAGCTACCACACTATTCCTCGCAATCCCATAAATATAAAGGTTCATCCCATAATTTAATTTAGCGAAACACCAGCCTTTTGTTCGCAGCAACGTTATTTTTTATGTTCAACGTCAAGTTAATTTGCGTAATTCTCCAATGAAGTCACGTATTTGACGGGGAGAGTGGGGTAGCGATACAAACAGGGCTGTCACTTTAAAACTGATATCAAGCGTCGATTTTTTAAAAGACGTTCTGTTGCCCACAAATTCGTCAGATAAATAATTTGCAAGAAAATAATATTGCGAATATAAATTGAGATATAAGCTATACTTTCGAGTTAGATCGAGCTGCTCACGGTGTGCAAATTTTATTGAAATTGGGTAAATCGTTTAGGAGTTTATCCCGGACAAATAACATAATTTATATATATTTCGATGTGACAATTTACCTACATGTAAACAGTACTAATCTCGACTAAAGTTTTTTAGTTTTCCGTATGGCTAAGAGCATTTGTATAATTCGAAATGCAGCGATGAGTATGTAGGCATGTCATTTACTGCTATTAATAAACATAGTGACCTCAGAATGTTTTATTCATTAATAAAAAACATTCCTGTGTAGCTTTTAGGGAATATTCTTCCAACAGTATCCACCTCAACTTTGTAATCTCAGAAAACGCTGTCGTAAATTCAGTGTGACAATCATCAAAGTAAAATCACTCTAATTATTACCCACTCAAAGTGGTACTTAACAAAAAGCAGTGGAATCTACTTGACAGCCCTACGAAGAGACAGGGGTTTTTACGACATTTCGCGAATTAGTACATGTTACTGTAACGCGTTGTCTTTCACGATCGTTTTATTGGAGACAAGTCGTACTTGAAGAAGTTTTTATACCCCGAACTATTCAGAGTAAGTTTCTTTTTGATGGCAATACGTTGAGATACATTGACCTTTTGAAAAGAAAACGATGTTTGAGAGCGCAACTTTTACAAGCGAACCTTGTTGCCTTAAGGCTTTGAGTCAAAATTTGAAGTCTATTAAGAATTCCGTGTGTAGAAAATTGAAATCAAAGGTCAAGACCATCTGACCTTTCAAGATGAAAGATCTTAACTTTAACTATAACTCTGTTATGTAGATTAAAATTTATTCTTCAAACATGCTTAATTCTAATCAAATAATGTTCTTTC